>NW_027077843.1:310000-473000 GCF_963930625.1 Muntiacus reevesi
AATGCGCTATTTTCCTGGTCTTTGGAACAGAGTGCGTGGATTGCGGGAAACGCGGGTCTCCCTCGGTGAGGGAGAGAACGCCAGCCTGTGAGAGTGCTTGCAAACCAGGCTTTGGAGGCTGCCGATGAGGTATTCCAGCAGCAGAGTGCTGGTTGTGCTCAGATGCCCCACATTCCAGGGGCAGGTCCCAGCATGGACACTTCCCCAGGCCAGTCTTGACCAGACCTTCCTGTCCTTTGGGGTTAGTGCCCCACAAAGGGACAGGCTGTGGGAAGTGTGTCCAGACATGCTCAGGCACCTCCCCAGGCTCCTTCCCTGAGCACTTTTCCCCTGGTGCCTAGGCCGCATTTGAGGCCTACTTAGAGGGGAGGTTTCTGGCAGGGGCTCTCTCCACAGTACTCGGGCCTGGAGCACGGACGGAATGGTCAGAGGGAAGAGGCCAGCAAGGGTTCGATGCCGAAGGCCTCATTCGCCCAGCAGACTCAGGGCAGCAGGAAGAGCAAGTGGCCCACTGTGCCCCTAGTTTGGCCTGCCCCTTCACACACAGGTCGTGCTGCTGGGTTTGTCCATGAGCTTCCTGACATACTCTGGCTCACCCGAGCTCTCTGCCGGTGCAGGGGGCAGGAAGACCCGTGTGCATGTGGTTCTGCCTTGGCCTGGGAGATGGAGACCCTAGCTGTCTCCCAGGCTCAGGGGCAAGGCCCTGAGAGGGGACCACACAAGCGCTATTGTCCTGGGCTTGGAAGCAGAGTGGGAGGCTTGCGGGAATTGCAGGCCTCCCTCGGTGAGGGAGAGGTTGCCAGCTGGAGAGAGTAGTTGCAAACCGGCCGTTGGAGGCTGCTGGGGATGTCTTCCAGCGGCACAGTTCTGGTTCTGCACAGAGGATCCACAGGCCAGTGGCAGGTCCCAGCACGGACCCTGTCCCAGGCCAGCCTTGACCAGACCTACCTGGCCTCCGAGGATACTGCCTCAAGAAGGGGCAGGCGGTGGGGAGTGTGTCCAGACATGCCCAGGCACCTCCCCAGGCTCATTCCCTGAGTGCCTTTCCCTTGGTTCCTAGGCCTCATTTGAGGCCTACTGGAGGGGAGGTTTCTGGCAGGGTCTCTCTCCACACTGCAAGGACTGGAGCCCAGATGGCCTGGTCAGAGGGAAGAGGCCAGCAAGGGGGTCGATGCCCAAGGCCTCTATATCACAGCAGCCTCAGGGCAGCAGGAAGAGCAAGTGGCCCACTGTGCCCCTAGGTTGGCCCTGCCCCATCACACATAGGCGCTGCTTCTGGGCTTGCCCAGGAGCTGCCTGACAGACTCTTGCTCACCCAAGCTCTCTGACGGTGCAGGGGGCAGGAAAAGACGTGTGCATGTGGTTCTAACTTGGCCTGGGAGTGTGGAGCCCATACCTGGCCCCCAGGCTCATTGGCAATGGCCCTGAGAGAGGACCACCTCGAAGCGCTTTTCTCCCGGGCTTGGGAGCAGAGTGCGGGGCTTGTGAGAATTGCGTGGCACCCTCGGAGAGAGTGCTTGCAAACTGGCCTTTGGAGGCAGCCAGGGAGGTGTTCCAAAGGCAGAATCCTGGTTCTGCTCAAAGGACACACAGGTCACGGGCAGGTTCCAGCATGGACCCTGCCCAAGGCCAGCCTTGTCCAGACCTTACTGGCCTCCAGGGGAACTGCCCCACGAAGGGGCAGGCTGCGGGGAGTGTGTCCATACATGCCCAGTCGCCTCCACTGGCTCATTCCATTAGCACCTTTTCCCTGGTTCCTAGGCCTCATTTGAGGCCTACTTGGAGGGGAGGTTTCTGGCAGGGGCTCTCTCCACACTCCAAGGGTCTGGAGCACGGATGGCCTGGTCAGAGGGAAGAGGCCAGCAAGGGGGTCTATTCCCAAGGCCTCTTTGTCCAAGCAGCCTCAGGGCAGCAGGGTGAGAAACTGACCCTCAGAGCCCCAAGGATGGCCCTGCCCCATCACACAGAGGCGCTGCTGCTGGCCTTGCCCAGGTGCTGACTGACACACTCTGGCTCACCCGACCTCTCCGACGGTGCAAGGGGCAGGAAGAGACGTGTTCATGTGGTTCTGCCTCGGCCTGGGTGTGTGGATCCCCTAGTTGTCCCCAAGGCAATTGGCCAAGGGCCTGAGAGCGGACAAACCCGATGCGCTATTGTCCTTGGCTTGGGAGCAGAGTGCGTGGCTTGCGGGAAATGCGGGTCTCCCTCGGGTAGAGTGCTTGCAAACTGGCCTTTGGAGGCAGCCGGGGAAGTCTTCCAGAGCCAGAGTGCTGGATTTGCTCTGTGGCCCCACAGTCCTGGGGCAGGTCCCAGCATGGATACTGCTCCAGACCAGCCTTGCCGAGACCTTCCTGGCTTCCGGGGGTACTGCCCCATGAAGGAGCTGGCTGTGGGGTGTGTGTCCATACATAACCAGGCGCCAACCCAGGCTCATTTTATTAGCACCTTTTCCCTGGTGCCTAGGCCTCATTTGAGGCAAATTGCAGGGGAGGTTTCTGGCAGGGGCTCTCTCCACACTGCAAGGGCCTGGAGGAAGGATGGCCAGGTCAGAGGAAAGACGCCAGCAAGGGGGTCGATTCCCAAGGTTTCTTTGCCCCAGCAGCCTCAGGGCAGCATGAAGAGCAAGTGCCAACTGTGCCCCTAGGTTGGCCCTGCCCCTTGAGACACAGGCCCTACTGCTGGGTTTGCCCATGCGCTGCCTGACATACTCTGGCTCACCCGAGCTCTCTGATGGTGCAGGGAGCAGGAAGACTAGTGTGCATGTGGTTCTGCCTTGGCCTGGGAGATTGGAGCCCCTAGCTGACCCCAGGCTCAGGGGCAAGGCCCTGAGAGGGGACCACCCAAGTGCTATTGTCCTGGGCTTTTAAGCAGAGTGGGGGGCTTGCGGGAATTGCGGGCCTCCCTCGGTGAGGGAGAGGTTGGCAGCTGGAGAGAGTACTTGCAAACCGGCCTTTGGAGGCTGCCGGTGATGTCTTCCAGCGGCACAGTGCTGGTTCTGCACAGAGGATCCACAGGCCAGTGGCAGGTTCCAGCTCGGACCCTGCCCCAGGCCAGCCTTGACCAGACCTACCTGGCCTCCGAGGATACTGCCTCAAGAATGGGCAGGCGGTGGGGAGTGTGGCCAGACATGCCCAGGCACCTCCCCAGGCTCATTCCCTGAGCGCTTTTCCCATGGTTCCTCGGCCTCATTTGAGGCCTACTTGGAGGGGAGGTTTCTGGCAGGGGCTCTCTCCACACTGCAAGGACTGGAGCCCAGACGGCTTAGTCAGAGGGAAGAGGCCAGCAAGGAGATTGATGGCCAAGGCCTCTTTGTCCCAGCAGCCTCAGGGCACCAGGAAGAGCAAGTGTCCCACTGTGCCCCTAGGTCGGCCCTGCCACATCACACACAGGCGCTGCTACTGGGATTGTCCAGGAGCTGCCTGACAGACTCTTGCTCACCCAAGCTCTCTGATGGTGCAGGGGGCAGGAAAAGACGTGTGCATGTGGTTCTGCCTTGGCCTGGGTGTGTGGAGCCCGTAGCTGTCCCCCAGGCACTGGGGCAGTGGCCTGAGAGTGAAGGAACACGATGCGCTATTTTCCTGGTCTGAGAACAGAGTGCGTGGCTTGCGGGAATCGTGGGTCTCCCTCGGTGTGGGAGAGGCCGCCAGCCTGTGAGAGTGCTTGCACACCGGGCTTTGGAGGCTGCCGGTGAGGTATTCCAGCAGCAGAGTGCTGGTTGTGCTCAGAGGCCCCACATTCCAGGGGCAGCTCACACCATGGACACTGCACCAGGCCATTCTTGACCAGACTTTCCTGTCCTTTGGGGATAGTGCCCCACGAAGGGGCAGGGTGTGGGAAGTGTGTCTAGACAGGCACAGGCACCTCACCAGGCTCATTCCCTGAGCACTTTTCCACTGGTGCCTAGGCCGCATTTGAGGCCTACTTAGAGGGGAGGTTTCTGGCAGGGGCTCTCTCCACAATGCTAGGGCCATGAGCGCAGACGGCATGGTCAGAGGGAAGAGGCCAGCAAGGGGGCCGATGCCCAAGGCCTCTTTGGCACAGCAGCTTCAGGGCAGCATGAAGAACAAGTGCCATCTGTGCCCCTAGTTTGGCCCTGCCCCTTCACACACAGGCCCTGCTGCTGAGTTTGCCCATGAGGTGCCTGACATACTCTGGCTCACCCGAGCTCTCTGATGGTGCAGGGGGCAGGAAGACGCGAGTGCATGTGGTTCTGCCTTGGCCTGGGAGTTTGGAGCCCCTAGCTGACCCCAGGCTCAGGGGCAAGGCCCTGAGAGGGGACCGCCCAAGTGCTATTGTCCTGGGCTTTTAAGCAGAGTGGGTGGCTTGCGGGAATTGAGAGCCTCCCTCGGTGAGGGAGAGGTTGCCAGCTGGAGAGAGTACTTGCAAACCGGCCTTTGGAGGCTGCCGGTGATGTCTTCCAGCGGCACAGTGCTGGTTCTGCACAGAGGATCCACAGGCCAGTGGCAGGTCCCAGCTCGGACCCTGCCCCAGGCCAGCCTTGAACAGACCTACCTGGCCTCCGTGGATACTGCCTCACGAAGGGGCAGCTGGTGGGGAGTGTGTCCAGACATGCCCAGGCACCTATCCAGGCTCATTCCCTGAGTGCCTTTCCCTTGGTTCCTAGGCCTCATTTGAGGCCTACATGGAGGGGAGGTTTCTGGCAGGCCCTCTCGCCACACTGCAACGGACTGGAGCCCGGACGGCCTGGTCAGAGTGAAGAGGCCAGAAATTGGGTCGATGCCCAAGGCCTCTTTGTCCCAGGAGGCTCAGGGCAGCAGGAAGAGCAAGTGGCCCACTGTGCCCCTAGGTCGGCCCTGCCACATCACACACAGGCACTCCTGCTGGGCTTGCCCAGGAGCTGCCTGACAGACTCTTGCTCACCCAAGCTCTCTGACGGTGCAGGGGGCAGGAAAAGACGTGTGCATGTGGTTCTGCCTTGGCCTGGGAGTGTGGAGCCCATAGCTGGCCCCCAGGCTCATTGGCAATGGCCCTGAGAGAGGACCACCTCAAAGCGCTTTTCTCCCGGGCTTGGGAGCAGAGTGCATGGCTTGTGGGAATCGCGGGGCTCCCTCGGGGAGAGTGGTTGCAACCTGGCCTTTGGAGGCAGCTGGGGAAGTCTTCCAGCTGCCGAGTACTGGTTCTGCTCAAAGGCCCCACAGGTCACGGGCAGGTTCCAGCATGGACCCTGCCCCAGGCCAGCCTTGTCTAGACCTTCCTGGCCTCCGGGGCAATTGCCCCATGAAGGGGCAGGCTGCGGGGAGTGTGTCCATACATGCCCAGTCGCCTCCACAGGCTCATTGCATTAGCGCCTTTTCCCTGGTGCCTAGGCCTCATTTGAGGCCTACTTGGAGGGGAGGTTTCTGGCAGGGGCTCTCTCCACACTCCAAGGGTCTGGAGCATGGAGGGCCTGGCCAGAGGGAAGAGGCCAGGAAGGGGGTCTATGCCCAAGGCCTCTTTGACCCAGGAGCCTCAGGGCAGCAGGAAGAGCAAGGGGCCCACTCTGCCCTTAGGTCGGTCATGCCCATTCACACACAGGCACTGCTGCTGGGTTTCCGCAGGAACAGCCTGACATTCTCTGGCTCACCCGAGCTCTCTGATGGTGCAGAGGGCCGGAAGAGACGTGTGCATGTGGTTCTGCCTTGGCCTGGATGAGTGGAACCTCTAGCTGTCCGTAAGGCGAAGGGGCATAGGCCTGAGAGAAAAATACCCCGTAGCACTTTTCTTCCAGGCTTTGGAGCAGAATGCGCTGCTTGCGGTAAACGTGGGCCTCCCTCGGTGAGTGAGAGGCGGCCAGCAGGCGACAGTACTTGCAAACCGGCCGTTGGAGGCTGCCGGTGAGTTCTTCCAGCTGCACAGTGCTGGTCCTGCTCAGAGGACCCACAGGCCAGGGACCAGTCCCAGCAAGGACCCTGTACCAGGCCAGCCTGGACCAGACCTTCTTGGCCTCTGGGGGTACTGCCCCACAAAGGGGCAGGGGGCAGGGAGTGTGTCCAACAGGCTCAGGCACCTCCCCAGGCTCATTCCCTGAGCGCTTTTCCCCTGCTGCCTAGGCCTAATTTGAGGGCTAGTTGGATGGGAGGTTTCTGGCATGGACTCTCACCAACTGCAACGGACTGGAGCCCGGAAGGCTTGGTCAGAGTGAAGAGGCCAGCATGTGGGTTGATGCCCAAGGCCTCTTTGTCACAGCAGCCTCAAGGCAGCAGGGTGAGCAAGTGGCCAACTGTGCCCCTAGGTCAGCCCTGCCCCTTCACACACAGGTGCTGCTGCTGGGCTTGCCCAGGAGCTGCCTGACAGACTCTTGCTCACCCGAGCTCTCTGACACTACAGAGGGCCAGAAGAGACATGTGCATGTGGTTCTGCCTTGGCCTGTGTGTGTGGAGCCCCTAGCTGTCTGCCAGGCTCATGGGCAAACGCCTGAGATGGGACCATACAAGCACTTCTCTCCCAGGCATGGGTGCAGAGTGCGCGGCTTGCGGGAAACGTGGGCCTCCGTTGGTGAGGGAGAGGCAGCCAGCCTGTGAGAGTGCTTGCAAACCAGGCTTTGGAGGCTGCTGGTGACGTCTTCAAACGGCACAGTGCTGGTTCTGCTCAGAGGCCCCACAGGACAGGGGCAGGCCCCAGCAAGGACCCTGCCCCAGAACAGCCTTGACCAACCTTCCTGGCCTCTGGGTGTACTGCCCCACGAAGAGGCAGGCTTCAGGGAGTGTCTCCAGACATGCCCAGGCGCCTCCCCAGTGTCATTCCCTGAGCACCTTTCCCATGATGCCTAGGCCTCATTTGAGGCCTACTTGGAGGGGAGGATTCTGGCAGGGCCTCTCTACACACTGCAAGGGACTGGAGCCCGGACGGACTCGTCAGAGGGAAGAGGCCAGCAATGGGGTAGATGTTCAAGGCCTCTTTGGCCAAGCAGCCTAGGGCAGCAGGGTGAGCAACTGGCCCTCAGAGACCCTAGGTCGGCCCTGCCCCATCACACACAGGCGCTGCTGCTGGGCTTGCCCAGGTGCTGACTGACACACTGGCTCACCCGAGCTCTCTGACGGTGCAAGGGGCAGGAAGAGACGTGTTCATGTGGTTCTGCCTCGGCCTGGGTGTGTGGATCCCCTAGTAGTCCCCAAGACAATTGGCCAAAGGCCTGAGAGCGGACAAACCCGATGCGTTATTGTCCTGGGCTTGGGAGCAGGGTGCGTGGCTTGCGGGAAATGCGGGTCTCCCTCGGGTAGAGTGCTTGCAAACTGGCCTTTGGAGGCAGCCGGGGAGGTCTTCCAGCGCCAGAGTGCTGGATTTTCTCTGAGGACCCACAGGCCTGGGGCAGGTCCCAGCATGAATACAGCTCCAGACCAGACTAGCCCAGACCTTCCTGGCCTCCGGGGGTACTGCCCCATGAAAGAGCAGTCTGTGGGGTGTGTGTCCATACATGCCAAGGCGCCTCCCCAGCCTCATTTCATTAGCGCCTTTTCCCTGGTGCCTAGGCCTCATTTGAGGCCTACTTGCAGGGGAGGTTTCTGGCAGGGGCTCTCTCCACACTGCAAGGGTCTAGAGTATGGATGGGCTGGTCAGAGGAAAGGGGCCAGCAAGGGGGTCATTTCCCAAGGCCTCTTCTGCAAAGCAGCCTAAGGGCAGCAGGAAGAGCAAGTGGCGCACTGTGCCCCTAGGTCGGTCCTGCCCCTACACACACAGCCGAGCTGCTGGGCTTGCCCAGGGGCAGCCTGACAGACTCTGGCTGACCCGAGATCTCTGATGGTGCAGAGGGCCAGAAGTGACGTGTGCATGTGGTTCTGCCTTGCCCTGGGTGAGTGGAACTCCTAGCTGTCCCCAAGCTCCGGGGCAAAGGCCTGAGAGAGGAACACCCCGAAGTGCTTTTCTCCCAGGCTTGGGAAGAGAGTGCGCAGCTTGCGGGAAAGACGGGCCTCCCTCAGTGAGGGAGAGTTGACCAGCCGGTGAGACTGCTTGCAAAGCGGCCTTTGGAGGCTGCCGTTGAGGTATTCCAGCAGAAGAGTGCTGGTTGTGCTCAGAGGCCCCACAGGCCAGGGGCAGGTCCCAGCATGGACAGTGCCCCAGGCCAGTCTTGACCAGACCTTCCTGGCCTCCGGGGGAACTGCCCCGAGATGGAGCAGGCTGCGGGAAGTGAGTCCAGACATGCTCAGGCACCTCCCCAGGCTCATTCCGTGAGCGCTTTTCCTGGTGCCTAGTCCCCATTTGAGGCCTAATTGGAGGGGAGGTTTCTGGCAGGGGCTCTCTCCACACTGCAAGGGCCTGGAGCCCGGACGGCCTGGTCAGAGGAAAGAGGCCAGCAAGGGGGTCGATGCCCAAGGCCTCTTTGTCCCAGCAGCCTCAAGGCAGCAGGGAAAGCAAGTGGCCCTCTGTGCCCCTAGTTCAGCCCTGCCCCATCACAGACAGGCGATGCTCCTGGGCTTTCCCAGGAGCTACCTGACAGACTCTGGCTCACCCAAGCTCTCTGACAGTGTAGGGGGCAGGAAAAGACATGTGCTTGTGGTTCTGCATGGCCTGGGAGTTTGGAGCCCCTAGCTGGCCCCTAGGCTTACGGGCAAGAGCCCTGAGATAGGACCACCACGAAGTGCTTTTCTCACGGGCTTGGGATCAGAGTGCGAATCTTGCGGGAATCACGGGCCTCCCTCGGGGAGAGTGCTTGCAAGCTGGCCTTTGGAGGCAGCAGGGGAGGTCTTCCAAAGGCAGGGTGCTGCTTCTGCTCAGAGGCCCCACAGGCCATGAGCAGGTTCCAGCATGGACCCTGCCCCAGGCCAGCATTGCCCAGCCCTTCCTCGCCTCCGGGGGTACTGCCCCACGAAGGGGCAGGCTGCGGGAAACGTGTCCAGACATGCTCAGGCACCTCCCTAGGCTCATTCCCTGAGCACTTTTCCCCTGGTGCCTAGGCCGAATTTGAGGGTTACTTGGAGAGGAGGTTTCTGGCAGGGGCTCACTCCACACTGCAAGGGCCTGGAGCCCGGACCGCATGGTCAGAGGGAGAAGGCAAGCAAGGGGGTCTATGCCCAATCCTTTGTTGCCCAGAAGCCACAGGTCAGCAGGGTGAGCAAATGGCCCACTGTGCCCCTAGGTTGGGCCTGCCCCTTCACACACAGGCGCTGCTGCTGGGTTTGCCCATGAACTGCCTGACAGATCTTGGCTCACCCGAGCTTTCTGACAGGGCAGGGGGCAGGAAGATTCGTGTGCATGTGGTTCTGCCTTGGCCTGGGAGTTTGGAGCCCCTAGCTGAGTGCAGGCTCAGGGGCAAGGCCCTGAGAGGGGACCACCCAAGCGTTTTCTCCTGGGATTGGGAGCAGAGTGCGTGGCTTGTGGGAATCTCGGGCCTCCCTCGGTGAGGGAGAGGTTGCCAGCTGGAGAGAGTACTTGCTAACCAGCCTTTGGAGGCTGCCGGTGATGTCTACCAGGGGCACAGTGCTGTTTCTGCACAGCGGACCCACAGGCCAGTGGCAGGTCCCAGCACGGAACCTGCCCCAGGCCAGCCTTGACCAGACCATCCTGGCCTCCGAGGGTACTGCCTCACCAAGGGGCAGGCGACAGGCTGTGTGTCCAGACATGCCCAGGCACCTCCCCAGTCTCATTCCCTGAGTGCCTTTCCCTTGGTTACTAGGCCTCATTTGAAGCCTACTTGGAAGGGAGTTTTCTGGCAGGCCCTCTTTCCACACTGCAAGGGACTAGAACCAGGATGACCTGGTCAGAAGGAAGAGGCCAGCAAGGGGGTCGTTGCCCAAGGCCTCATTGTCCCAGCAGCCTCAGGGCAGCAGTAGGAGCATGTGGCCCTGTGTGCCCCTAGGTCGGCACTGCCCCATCACACACAGGCGCTGCTGCTGGGTTTGCCCAGGAGCTGGCGAGACAGATTCTGGCTCACCCAAGATCTCTGACAGTGTAGGGGACAGGAAGAGACGTGTTCATGTGGTTCTGCCTTGGCCTGGGTGTGTGGACCCTTGCTCTGCATTTCCCTGTGACCAGGCCGTCTGAGCTCCAGGCTCTTGCTGTGTGAAAACAACCCATCCCAGCACCTCCCCTCTGAGTAGGCCTAAAATTAGGCCAAGCTCAGGGGAAATGCGCTAGGTGTAAGAGCCTGGGGAGGCGACCAGGCATGTCTAGACACACACCCTGCAGCCTGCCCCTTCATGGGGCAGGAGCCCGGGAAGCCAGGGAGGTCTGGGCAAGGCTGGCCAAGGACAGGGTTCTTGCTGCGCCCTTCCCATGGCCTGTGGGGACTCTGAGCCGAACCGGCCCTTTCCCGCAGGAACACCTCCCCAACTGCCTCCAAAGGCCGGTTTGCAAGCATTCTCGCCAGACTGCTGCCGCTCCCTGCCGAGGGAGGCCTGCCTTTCCCGCAAGTCGCGCACTGTGCTCTAAAGCCCGGGAGAAAAGCGCTTAGGGGTGGTCCTTTCTCTGGGCCATTGCCCCTGAGCCTGGAGTCAACCTTGGACATCCACATTGCCAGGAAGAGGCAGAATCACATGCATCCGTTTGACCTGTCCCCTGCACATTCCGAGGACTTGTTTGAGCCAGAGTCTTTCAGACATATCCTCCGCAGCCCCAGCAGGCCTGCCTGAGTGTCAAGGGGCAGAGAAGATCTAGGGGCAGAGTGGCCCTCTTGCTCTTCCAGCTGCCCGGAGCCTGCTGGGCCAAAGAGGCCTTGGGCATCCACACAATTGCTCCGCACTTCCCTGTGTCCAGGCCGTCTGAGCTCCAGGCTCTTGCTGTGTGAAAACAGCCCATGCCAGCACCTCACCTCCGAGTAGGCCTTTAATAAGGACAAGCACAGTGGAAATGCGCTAGGGTGTAAGAGACTGGGGAGGTGACCAGGCATGTCTGGACACACTCCCCGCAGCCTGCTCTTCATGGGGCAGCAGCCCCAGAGGCCCGGAAGGTCTGGGCAACCCTGGCCAAGGGAAGAGACCATGCTGGGTGCTGCCCCTGGCCTGTGGCTCCTCTCAGCAGTACCACCCCTTTCCCACATGAAGACCGTCCCGGCTGCCTCCAAGGGCCGGTTGCAAGCATTCTCGCCGGCTGCCGCACCTCCCACCCCAAAGGACGCTTGTTTTTCCCGCAAGTCGTGCAATCCGCTCCCAAGCCGGGAGAAAAGCACATCGGGGTTGTCCTTTCTCTGGGCCCTTGCCCCTGAGCCTGGAGTCAACCTTGGAGGTCCATACTCCCAGGCCAAGAAAGAACCACATGCACACGTCGTTTCCTGAGCCCTGCACCTTCCGAGTGCTCGAGTGAGCCGGAGTCTGTGAGGCACATCGTTGGCCACCCCAGCAGCACAGACTGTGTGTCAAGGGGCAGATCTGACCTAGGGGCAGAGTGGGCCTCTTGCTCTCCGAGCTGCCCTGAGGCAGCTGGGAGAAAAACGCTTTGGGCATGCAACCCGTTGCTCCCCACTTCCCTCTCACCAGGCCATCTGACCTCCAGGTCCTTGCAGTGTGGAGAAAGCCTCTGCCATCACCTCCCCTCCGAGTTGGACTCAAAAGAGGCCAAGGCCAGGGGAAATATGCTAGGGGGTAAGTGACTGGGGAGGCGACCAGGCATGTCTAGGCACACTCCGCAGCCTGCCCCTTCAAGGGGCAGGAGCCCCGGAGGCCAGGGAGGTCTGGGCGAGGCTGGCCAAGGACAGGGGTCTTGCTGGATCCTTCCCATGGCCTGTCGGGACTCTGTGCAGAACCGGTCATTTCCCGCAGGAAGATCTCCCCAACTGCCTCCAAAGGCCGGTTTGCAAGCATTCTCACCAGACTGCTGCCGCTTGATGCCGAGGGAAATTTGGTTTCCCGCAAGTCGCGCACTCTGCTCTTAAGCCCTGGAGAAAAGCGCTTCGGGGTGGTACTTTTTCTGGGCCCTTGTCCCTGACCCTGGAGTCAAGCTTGGACATCCACATTACCAGGAAGAGGCAGAATCACATGCATACGTTTGTTGCTGCCCCCTGCACCTTCCGAGGGCTTGGTTGAGCCAGAGTCTGTCAGACATGTCCTCCTCTGCCCCAGCAGGACTGCCTGTGTGTCAAGGGGCAGAGCCCACATAGGGGCAGAGTGGGCCTCGATGAGGGAATTACGGCCAGCAGACGAGAGATCTTGCAAACAGGCCTTTGGAGGCTGCTGGTGAGGTCTTCCAACGGCAGAGTCCTGGTTCTGCTCAAAGGCCCCAAAGGCCACGGGCAGGTTCCATCATGGACCCTGACCCCGAACAGCCATGACCAGACCTTCCTGGCCTCCGGGGGTACTGCCTCACCAAAGGGCAGGTGGCGGGGAGTTGTTCAGGCATGCCCAGACACCTCCCCAGGATCATTCCCTGAGCGCCTTTCCCATGGTTCCTAGGCCTCGTTTGAGGCCTATTTGGAGGGGAGGTTTATGCCAGGGGCTCTCTCCACACTGCAAGTGACTCGAGCCCAGAGGGTGTGGTGAGAGGGAAGAAGTCAGCAAGGGGGTCGATGCGCAAGGCCTCTTTGTCCCAGAAGCCTCAGGGCAGCAGGTTGAGCATGTGGCCCTCAGTGACCCTAGGTCGGCCCTGCCCCTTGACACACAGGCACTGCTACTGGGCTTCCCCAGGAGCTGCCTAATGACTGTGGCTCTCCCGAGCTCTCTGACGCTGCAGAGGGCCGGAAGATACGTGTGCATGTGGTTCTGCCTTGGCCTGTTAGTGTGGAGCCCCTAGCTGTCTCCCAGGGTCAGGGGCAAAGGCCAGAGGGAGGAACATCCCGAAGCGCTTTTCTCCCAGGCATGGAAGCAGAGTGTGCGGCTTGCGGGAATTCCGGGCCTCCCTCGGTTAGGGAGAGGACGCCAGCCTGTGAGAGTGCTTGCAAACCGGCCTTTGGAGGCTGCTGGTGAGGTGTTCCAATGGCACAGTGCTGGTTCTGCTCAGAGGCCCCACAGGCCAGGGGCAGGCCCCAGCAAGGACCTGCCCCAGGACAGCCTTGCGCAGACCTTCCTGGCCTCTGCGTGTACTGCCCCACGAAGTTTATGGCGGTAAGGAGTGTGGCCAGACATGCTGAGGAGCCTCCCCAGTCTCATTCCTTAGCACTATTCTCAAGATACCTTGGCCTCATTTCAGGTCTATTTGGAGGGGACGTTTCTGGCAGGGCCTCTTTCCACACTACAAGGGACTGGAGCCTGGACGGCCTGGTCAGAGGGAAGAGGCCAGCAATGGGGTCGATGTACAAGCCATCTTTGTCCCAAGAGCCTCAGGGCAGCAGGGTGAGCAACTGGCCCTCACTGCCTCTAGGTCGGCCCTGCCCCATCACACACATGTGCTGCTGGTCTTGGCCAGGTGCTGACAGACAGACTCTTTCTCTCCCAAGCTCTCTGACGGTGCAGGGGGCAGGAAGAGACGTGTGCATGTGGTTCTGCCTTGGCCTGGGTGTGTGGAGCCCGTAGCTGGCCCCAGGCCTAGGGGCAAGCGGCTGAGAGCGGACGAACAAGATGCGCTATTTTCCTGGTCTTGGGAACAGAGTGCGTGGATTGCGGGAAACGCGGGTCTCACTGGGTGAGGGAGAGGACGCCAGCCTGTGAGAGTGCTTGCAAACCAGCCTTTGGAGGCTGCCGATGAGGTATTCCAGCAGCAGAGTGCTGGTTGTTCTCAGACGCCCCGCATTCCAGGGGCAGGTCCCAGCATGGACACTTCCCCAGGCCAGTCTTGACCAGACCTTCCTGTCCTTTGGGGTTAGTGCCCCACGAAGGCGCAGGCTGTGGGAAGTGTGTCCAGACATGCTCAGGCTCCTCCCCAGGCTCCTTCGCTGAGCACTTTTCCCCTGGTGCCTAGGCCGCATTTGAGGCCTACTTAGAGGGGTGGTTTCTGGCAGGGGCTCTCTCCACAGTGCTCGGGCCTGGAGCACGGACACCATGGTCAGATGGAAGAGGCCAGCAAGGGGGTCGATGCCGAAGGCCTCTTTGGCCCAGCAGCCTCAGGGCAGCAGGAAGAGCAAGTGGCCCACTGTGCCCCTAGTTTCGCCCTACCCCTTCACACACAGGTCGTGCTGCTGGGTTTGCCCATGACCTGCCTGACATTCTCTGGCTCACCCGAGCTCTCTGACGGTGCAGGGGGCAGGAAGACTCGTGTGCATGTGGTTCTGCCTTGGCCTGGGAGTTTGGAGCCCCTAGCTGTCTCCCAGGCTCAGGGGCAAGGCCCTGAGAGGGGACCACTTAAGTGCTATTGTCCTGGGCTCTTAAGCAGAGTGGGTGGCTTGCGGAAATTGCGGGCCTCCCTCGGTGACGGAGAGGTTGCCAGCTGGAGAGAGGACTTGCAACCCGGCCTTTGGAGGCTGCCGGTGATGTCTTCCAGTGGCACAGTGCTGGTTCTGCACAGAGGATCCACAGGCCAGTGGCAGGTACCAGCACCGACCCTGACCCAGGCCAGCCTTGACCAGACCTTCCTGGCCTCTGAGCATACTGTCTCACGAAGGGGCAGGCGGTGGGGAGTGTGTCCAGACATGCCCAGGCACCTCCCCAGGCTCATTCCCTGAGTCCCTTTCCCATGTTTCCTAGGCCTCATTTGAGGCCTACTTGGAGGGGAGTTTTCTGGCAGGGCCTCTCTCCACACTGCAAGGACTGGAGCTCGGATGGCCTGGTCAGAGGGAAGACGCCAGCAAGGGGGTCGATGCCCAAGGCCTCTTTGTCCCAGGAGGCTCAGGGCAGCAGGAAGAGCAAGTGTCCCACTGTGCCCCTAGGTTGGCCCTGCCCCATCACACATAGGTGCTGCTTCTGGGCTTGTCCAGGAGCTGCCTGACAGACTCTTGCTCACCCAAGCTCTCTGACGGTGCAGGGAGCAGGAAAAGACGTGTGCATGTGGTTCTGTCTTGGCCTGGGAGTGTGGAGCCCCTAGCAGGCCCCCAGGCTCATTGGCAATGGTCCTGAGAGAGGACCACCTCGAAGCACTATTCTCCTGGGCCTGGGGCCAGAGTGCAGTGCTTGTGGGAATCGCTTGTCTCCCTCGGGGAGAGTGCTTGCAAACTGGCCTATGGAGGCAGCTGGGGAGGTCTTGCAGCAGCAGAGTTCTGGTTCTGGTCAAAGGGCCCACAGGTCAAGGGCAGGTTTCAGCATGGACCCTGCCCCAGGCCAGCCTTGTACAGAACTTCCTGGCTTCCGGGGGAACTGCCTCACGAAGGGGCAGGCTGCGGGGAGTGTGTCCATGCATGCCCAGTCGCCTCCACAGGCTCATTCCATTAGCGCCTTTTCCCTGGTGCCTAGGTCTCATTTGAGCCCTACTTGGAGGGGAGGTTTCTGGCAGGGGCTCGCTCCACACTACACGTGTCTGGAGGACGGATGGCCTGGTCAGAAGGAAGAGGCCAGCAAGGGGCTCGTTTCCCAAGGCCTCTTTGGCCCAACAGCCTAAAGGCACCAGGAAGAGCATGTAGTGCACTGTGCCTCTAGTTAGGCCCTGCCCCTTCACACACAGGCGGTGCTGCTGGCTTTCCCAGGGGCAGCCTCACAGACTGTGGCTCACCCGAGCTCTCTGATGGTGCAGAGGACCAGAAGAGACGTGTGCATGTGGTTCTGCATTGGCCTGGGTGAGTGGAACACCTAGCTGTCCCCAGGCTCTGGGGCAAATGCCTGAGAGAGGAACACACCGAAGCGCTTTTCTCCCAGGTTTGGGAACAGAGTGCGCGGCTTGTGGGAAAGACGGGCCTCCCTCGGTGAGAGAGAGGCAGCCAGCTGGTGAGACTGATTGCAAAGCGGCCTTTGGAGGCGGCCGGTGAGGTCTTCCAGCGGCACAATGCTGATTCTGCTCAGAGTACCCACCGGCCAGGGGCAGGTCCCAACATGGACCCGGCCCAAGGCCAGCCTTGACCAGACCTTCCTGGCCTCTGCGGGTTCTGCCCCATGAAGGGGCAGGCGGCGGGGAGTGTGTCCAGACATGGCCAGGCGCCTCCCCATTTTCATTCTCTTTGCACCTTTCCCATGATTCCTAGGCCTCATATGAGGCCTACTTGTAGGGGAGGATTCTGGCAGGGCCTCTCTCCACACTGCAAAGGACTGGAGCCCGGATGGCCTGGTCAGAGGGAAAAGGCCAACAAGGGGGTCGATGTCCAAGGCCTCTTTGGCCAAGCAGCCTCAGGGCACCAGGGTGAGCAAGTGGCCCTCAGTGCCCCTAGGTCGCCCCTGCACCATCACACACAGGCGCTGCTGCTGGGCTTGCCCAGGAGCAGCCTGACAGACTCTGGCTCACCCAAGCTCTCTGAAGGTTAAGGGGGCAGAAAGAGACGTGTGCATGTGATTCTGCCTTGTCCTGGGTATGTGGAGACACTAGCTGTCCCCCATGCACTGGGGCAAGGGCCTGAGAGCAGACGAACCCAATGCGTTATTGTCCTGGACTGGGGAACAGAGTGAGAGGCTTGCGGGAAATGCAGGTCTCCCTTGGTGAGGGAGAGGATGCCAGTCTGTGAGAGTGCTTGCAAACTGGCCTTTGGAGGCTGCCGGTGAGGTATTCCAGCAGCAGAGTGCTGGTTGTGCTCAGAGGCCCCACATGCCAGGGGCAGGTCACAGCATGGACACTGCCCCAGGCCAGTCTTGACCAGATCTTCCTGTCCTTTGGGGGTAGTGCCCCACGAAGGAGCAGGCTGCGGGAAGTGTGTCCAGACAAGCACAGGCACCTCCCCAGGCTCATTCCCTGAGCACTTTCCCCCTGGTGCCTAGGCCGCATTTGAGGCATACTTAGAGGGGAGGATTCTGGCAGGGGCTCTCTCCACACTGCAAGGGCCTAGAGCACGGACGGCATGGTCAGAGGGAAGAGGCCAGCAAGGGGGTCGATGCCCAAGGCCTCTTTGGCCCAGCAGCCTCAGGGCATCAGGGTGAGCAAGTGGCCCACTGTGCCACTAGGTCAGTCCTGACGCTTCACACACTGGACAGCTGCTTGGCTTGCCCAGGAGCTGCCTGACAGACTCTGGCTCACCCGACCTCTCTGACAGTGCAGTGGACAGGAAGACTTGTGTGCACGTGGCTCTGCCTTGGCCTGGGAGTTTGGAGCCCCTAGCTGACACCAGTTTCAGGGGCAAGGCCCTGAGAGGGGACACCACAAGAGCTTCTTTCCTGGGCTTGGGAACAGAGTGCATGGCTTGCGGGAAGCGCGGGTCTCCCTAGGTGCGAGTGCTTGCAAACCAGCCTTTGGAGGCTGCCAGTGAGGTTTTCCTGCGGCACAGTGATGTATCTGATCAGAGGCTCCACTGGCCAGTGGCAGGTCCCAGCACGGACCCTCCCCCAGGCCAGCCTTGACCAGACCTTTCTGCCCTCCGGGGTTACAGCCTCCCGAATGGGCAGGTGGCGGGGAGTGTGTCCAGACATGCCCAGTTGCCTCCCCAGTCTCATTTCCTTAGCGCCTTTCCCATGATTCCTAGGGCTCATTTGAGGCCTACTTGGAAGGGTGATTCCTGGCAGGGCCTCTCTCCAAACTGCAAGGAACTGGAGGCTGGACGGCCTGGTCAGAGGAAAGAGAAAGATGCCCAAGGCCTCTTGGTCCCAGCAGCCTCAGGGCAGCAGGGTAAGCAAGTGGCTCACTGTGCACCTAGGTGGGCCCTGTCCCTTCACACACAGGCTCTGTTGTTGGGCTTGCCCAGGAGCTGCCTGACAGACTCTGGCTCACCTGAGTTCTCTGATGGGCAGGGGGCAGGAAGACTCGTGTGCATGTGGTTCTGCCTTGGCCTGGGAGTTTGGAGTCCCTAGCTGTCCCCCACGCTCAGGGGCAAATCCATTAGAGGGGACCGCTCAAGCCTTTTCCTCCTGGGCTTGGGAGCAGAGTGCGTGGCTTGCGGGAATTGCGGGACTCCCTCGGTGAGGGAGAGGTTGCCAGCCAGCGAGAGTGCTTGCAAACTGGCCTTTGGAGGCTGCCGGTGAGGTCTTCCATAGCCACAGTGCTGGTTCTGCTCAGAGGTCCCACAGGCCAATGGCAGGTCACAGCACGAACATTACCCCAGGCCAGCCTTGACTAGACCTTCCTGGCCTCCGGGGATACTTCCTCACGAAGGGGAAAGTGGTGGGGTGTGTGTCATAACATGCCCAGGGACCTCCACAGGCTCATTCCCTGAGCGCCATTCCCATGGTTCATAGGCCGCATTTGAGGCCTACTTAGAGGGGAGGTTTCTGGCAGGGGCTCTGTCCACAATGCTAGGGCCATGAGCGCGGACGGCATGGTCAGAGGGAAGAGGCCAGCAAGGGGGTCGATGACCAAGGACTCCTTGGCCCAGCAGCCTTAGTGCAGCAGGGAGAGCAAGTGGTCCATTGTGCCCCTAGGTCAGCCCTGCCTCTTCACACACAGGCGCTGCTGCTGGGCTTGCCCAGGAGCTTCCTAACAGACTGTGGCTCACCCGAGCTCTCTGACGGTGCAGAGGGCCGGAAGAGACGTGTGCATGTGGTTCTGCCTTGACCTGGGTGTGTGGAGCCATGAACTGTCCCCCAGGCACTGGGGCTAGAGCCTGAGGGCAGACGAACCCAAGGCACTATTGTCCTGGGCTTGGGAGCAGAGTGCGTGGCTTGCGGGAATCGCGGGCCTCCCTCGGTGAGGGAGAGGTTGACAGCCAGCGAGAGTGCTTGCAAACCAGCCTTTGGAAGCTGCCGGTGATGTCGTCCAAGGCCACAATGCTGGTTCTGCTCGGAGGTCCCACAGGCCAGTGGCAGGTCCCAGCACGGATCCTGCCCCTGTCCAGCCTTGACTAGACCTTCCTGGCCTCCGGGGGTATTTCCTCATGAAGGGGCAGGCGGCGGGGTGTGTGTCATAACATGCCCAGGGACCTCCAAAGGCTCATTCCCTGAGCGACTTTCCCATGGTTCATAGGCCTCATATGAGGCCTACTTGGAGGGGCGGTTTCTGGCAGGGCCTCTATCCACACTGCAAGGGACTGGAGCCCGGACGGCCTGGTCAGAGGGAAGAGGCCAGCAACGGGTTCAATGCCCAAGGCCTCTTTATCCCAGCAACCTCAGGGCACCAGGGTCACGAAGTGGCCTTCAGTGCCCCTAGGTCAGCCCTGCCCCATCACACACACGTGCTTTTTCTGGGCTTGCCCAGGAGCTGGCTGGCAGACTCTGGCTCACCTAAGCTCTCTGACAGTGCAGAGAGTAGGAAACGACGTGTGCATGTGGTTCTGCCTTGGCCTGGGAGTGTGGAGCCCCTAGCTGGCCCCCAGGCTCAATGGAAATGGCCCTGAGAGAGGATCACCTCGAAGCGCTCTTCTCCTGGGCTTGGGAGCAGAGTGCGCAGCTTGCGGGAAGCGCGGGCCTCCTTCGGGGAGGCTGCTTGCAAACAGGGCTTTGGAGGCAGCCAGGGAGGTCTTGCAGCGGCAGAGTCCTGGTTCTGCTCAGAGACCCCATGGGCCATGGGCAGGTTCCAGCATGGACCATGCCCCAGGCCAGCCTTGCCCAGACCTTCCTGGCCTCCGGGGGTACTGCCCCACGAAGGTGCAAGGGGCAGGGCGTGTGTCCATACATGCTCAAGGCACCTCCCCAGGCTCATTCCAATATCACCTTTTCCCTGGTCTCTGTGCCTCATTTGAGGCCTACTAGGAGTGGAGGTTTCTGGCAGGGGCTCTCTCCACACTGCAAGGGCCTGGATCCCAGATGGCCTGGTAAGAGGGAAGAGGCCCGCAAGGGGGTCAATGCCCAAGCCCTCTTTGGCCCAGCAGCCTCAGGGCAGCAGGGAGAACAATTGGCCCACTGTGCCCCTAGGTCGGCCCTTCCCATTCAAACACAGGCGCTGCTGCTGGGCTTGCCCAGGAGCTGCCTAACAGACTGTGGCTCACCCGAGCTCTCTGACGGTGCAGAGGGCCAGAAGAGCCGTGTGCATGTGGTTCTGCCTTGGCCTGGGTGTGTGGAGCCCCTAGCTGTCTCCCAGGTTCAGGGGCAATGACCTGAGAGAGGATCACCCCGAAGCGCTTCTCTCCCAGGCTTCGGAGCAGAGTGTGTGGATTCCGGGAAAGGCAGGCGTCCCTCGGTGAGAGAGAGGCAGCCAGCCAGCGAGAGTGCTTGCAAACCGGCCTTTGGAGGTTCCCGGTGAGGTCTTCCAGCGGCAGAGTGCTGGTTCTGCTCAGAGGACCCACAGGCCAGAGGCAGGTCCCAGCAAGGACCCTGCACCAGGTCAGCCTTGACCAGACATTCCTGGCCTCTGGGGGTACTGCCCCACAAAGGGGCAGGTGGCGGGGAGTGTGTCCAGACATGCCCAGGCGCCTCCCCATTCGAATTCCATTCGCGCCTTTCCCATGCTTCATAGGCCACATTTGAGGCCTACTTGGAGGGGAGATTTCTGGCATGACCTCTCTCCAACTGCAACGGACTGGAGCCCGGACAGCCTGGTCAGTGTGAAGAGGCCAGCAAGTGAGTTGATGCCCAAGGCCTCTTTGTCCCAGCAGCCTCAGGGTAACAGGGTGAGCAAGTGGCCCACTGTGCCCCTAGGTCGGCCCTGCCCCATCACACACAGGAGCTGCTACTGGGCTTGCCCAGGAGCTGCCTGACAGACTCTTGTTCACTCAAACTCTCGGACGGTGCAGAGGGCAGGAAAAGACGTGTGCATGTGGTTCTGCCTTGGCCTGTGTGTGTGGAGCCCCTAGTTGTCCCCCAGGCTCATGGGCAAAGGCCTGAGATTGGACCACACAAGCGCTTTTCTCCCAGGCATGGGAGCAGAGTGCGCGGCTTGCGGGAAATGTGGGACTCCGTCGGTGAGGGAGAGGCGGCCAGCCTGCGAGAGTGCTTGCAAACCAGCCTTTGGAGGCTGCTGGTGACGTCTTCCAACGGCACAGTGCTGGTTCTGCTCAGAGGGCCCACAGGACAGGGGCAGGTCCCAGCAAGGACCCTGCCCCAGACCAACCTTGACCAGACCTTCCTGGCCTCTGGGTGTACGGCCCCACGAAGAGGCAGGCTGCAGGGAGTGTCTCCAGACATGCCCAGGCGCCTCCCCAGTCTCATTCCCTGAGCACCTTTCCCATGATACCTAGGCCTCATTTGAGGCCTACTTGGAGGGGAGGATTCTGGCAGGGCCTCTCTCCACACTGCAAGGGACTGGAGCCCAGACATCCTCGTCAGAGGGAAGAGGCCAGCAATGGGGTCGATGTCCAAGGCCTCTTTGGCCATGCAGCCTCAGGGCAGCACGGTGAGGAACTGGCCCTCAGGGCCCCTAGGTTGGCCCTGCCCCATCACACACAGGCGCTGCTGCTGGCCTTGCCCAGGTGCTGACTGACACACTCTGGCTCACCCGAGCTCTCTGACGGTGCAAGGGGCAGGAAGAGACGTGTTCATGTGGTTCTGCCTCGGCCTGGGTGTGTGGATCCCCTAGTTGTCCCCAAGGCAATTGGCCAAGGACCTGAGAGCGGAAGAACCCGATGCGCTATTGTCCTGGGCTTGGGAGCAGAGTGCGTGGCTTGCGGTAAATGCGGGTCTCCCTCGAGTAGAGTGCTTGCAAACTGGCCTTTGGAGGCAGCCGGGGTGGTCTTCCAGCGCCAGAGTGCTGCATTTGCTCTGTGGCCCCACAGGCCTGGGGCAGGTCCCAGCATGGATACTGCTCCAGACCAGACTTGCCCAGACCTTCCTGGCCTCCGGGGGTACTGCCCCATGAAGGAGCAAGCTGTGGGGTGTGTGTCCATACATGCCCAGGCGTCTCCCCAGGCTCATTTTTTTAGCGCCTTTTCCCTGGTGCCTAGGCCTCATTTGAGGCCTACTTGCAGGGGAGGTTTCTGGCAGGGGCTCTCTCCACACTGCAAGGGTCTGGAGGACGGATGGCCTGGTGAGAGGAAAGGGGCCAGCAAGGGGGTCGTTCCCCAAGGCCTCTTTGGCCCAGCAGCCTAAGGGCAGCAGGAAGAGCAAAAGGTGCACTGTGCCCCTAGGTCGTTCCTGCCCCTTCACACACAGGCGTTGCTGCTGGGCTTGCCCAGGGGCAGCCTGACAGACTCTGGCTCACCCGAGATCTCTGATGGTGCAGAGGGCCAGAAGGGACGTGTGCATGTCGTTCTGCCTTGGCCTGGGTGAATGGAACCCCTAGCTGTCCCCAAGCTCTGGGGCAAAGGCCTGAGAGAGGAACACCCCGAAGCGCCTTTCTCCCAGGATTGGGAAGAGAGTGTGCAGCTTGCGGGAGAGACGGGCCTCTCTCAGTGAGGGAGAGTTGACCAGCCGGTGAGACTGCTTGCAAAGCGGCCTTTGGAGGCTCCTGGTGAGGTCTTCAAGCGGCACAATGCTGGTTCTGCTCAGAGTACCCACCAGCCAGGGCCAGGTCCCAGCAAGGACCCTGCCCCAGGCCAGCCTTGACCAGACCTTCCTGGCCTCTGGGGGTACTGCCCCACGAAGGGGCAGGCGGTGGGGAGTGTGTCCAGACATGGCCAGGCGCCTCCCCAGTTTCATTCCCTTAGCGACTTTCCCATGATTTCTAGGCCTCATGTGAGGCCTACTTGGAAGGGAGGATTCTGGCAGGGCCTTTTTCCACACTGCAAAGGACTGGAGCCCGGATGGCCTGGTCAGAGGGAAAAGGCCAGCAAGGGGGTCGATGTCCAAGGCCTGTTTGGCCCAGCAGCCTCAGGGCAGCAGGGTGAGCAAGTGCCATCAGTGCCCCTAGGTCGCCCCTGCACCATCACACACAGGCGCTGTTGTTGGGCTTGCCCAGGACCGGCCTGACAGACTCTGGCTCACCCAAGCTCTCTGACGTTGCAGGGGGCACAAAGAGATGTGTGCATGTGGTTCTGCCTTGGCCTGGGTGTGTGGAGCCCCTAGTGTCCCCCAGGCACTGGGGCAAGGGCCTGAGAGCGGTCGAACCCGATGCACTATTGTCCTGGACTTGGGAACAGGGTACGTGGCTTGCGGGAAACGCGGGTCTCCCTCGGTGAGGGAGAGGATGCCAGCCTGTGAGAGTGCTTGCACACCGGCCTTTGGAGGCTGCCGGTGAGGTATTCCAGCATCAGAATGCTGGCTGTGCTCAGAGGCCCCACAGGCCTGGGGCAGGTCCCAGCATGGACACTGCCCCAGGCCAGTCCTGACCAGATCTTCCTGTCCTTTGGGGGTAGTGCCCCAGGAAGGGGCAGGCTTCGGGAAGTGTGTCCAGACATGCTCAGGCATCGCGGGCCTCCCTCGGGGAGAGTGCTTGCAACCTGGCCTTTGGAGGCAGCTGGGGAGGTCTTCCAGCGGCACAGCCCTGGTTCTGCTCAAAGGCCCCACAGGACACGGGCAGCTTCCAGCATGGACCCTGCCCCAGGGCAGCCTTGTCCAGACCTTCCTGGCCTCCCGGGGATCTGCCCCACGAAGGGGCGGGCTACGGGGAGCGTGTCCATACATGCCCAGTCGCCTCCACAGATTCATCCCATTAGCGCCTTTTCCCTGGTGCCTAGGCCTCATTTGAGGCCTACTTGGAGGGGAGGTTTCTGGCAGGGGCTGTCTCCACACTTCAAGGTTCTGGAGCACGGATGGCCTGGTCAGAGGGAAGAGGCCAGCAAGGGGGTCGATGCCCAAGGCCTCTTTGACCCAGCAGCTTCAGGGCAGCAGGAAGAGCAAGTGGCCCACTGTGCCCCTAGGTCGGTCCTGCCCATTCACACACAGGCGCTGCTGCTGGGCTTGCCCAGGAGCAGCCTGACATTCTCTGGCTCACCCGAGCTCTCTGATGGTGCAGAGGGGCGGAAGAGACGTTTGCATGTGGTTCTGCCTTGGCCTGGGTGAGTTGAACTCCTAGCTCTCCCTAAGGCTCAGTGGCAAAGGTCTGAGGGAGGAACACCCCGAAGCACTTTTCTCCCAGGTTTGGGAGCAGAGTCCCCTGCTTGTGGTAATCGCGGGACTCCCTTGGTGAGGGAGAGGCGGCCACCCGGCGAGAGTGCTTGCAAACCGGCCTTTGGAGGCTGGTGGTGATGTCTTCTAGCGGCACAGTGCTGGTTCTTCTCAGAGGACCCACACGCCAGGGGGATGATCCAGTAAGGACCCTGCACCAGGCCAGCCTTGACCAGACCTTCCTGGCCTCTGGGGGTACTGCCCCAGAGAGGGGCAGGTGGCGGGGATTGTGTCCAGACATGCCAGTTGCCTTCCCAGTCGAATTCTTTTCGCACCTTTCCCATGGTTCATAGGCCATATTTGAGGCCTACTTGGAGGGGAGGTCTCTGGCACGGACTCTCTACACATTGCAATGGACTTGAGCTCAGACGGCCTGGTCAGAGGGAAGAGGCCAGCAAGGGGGTCGATGCCCAAGGCCTCTTTGGCCCAACAGCCTCAGGGAAGCAGGGTGAGAAAGTGGCCCACTGTGTCCCTAGGTCAGCCCTGCCCCATCACACACAGGTGCTGCTGCTGGGCTTGTCCAGGAGCTGCCTGACAGACTCTTGCTAACCCAAGGTCTCTGATGGTGCAGGGGGCAGGAAAAGACGTGTGCATGTGGTTTTGCAATGGCCTGGGAGTTTGGAGCCCCTAGCTGGCCCCCAGGCTTATGGGAAGTGGCCCTGAGAGAGGACAGACACGAAGCGCTTATCTCCCGGGCTTGGGAGCAGAGTGCGCAGCTTCTGGGAATCGCGGGCCTCCCTCGGTGAAAGTGCTTACAAACTGGCCGTTGGAGGCAGCCGGGGAGGTCTTCCAGCACCAGAGTCCTGGTTCTGCTCAAAGTACCCACAGGCCACGGGCAGGTTCCAGCATAGACCCTGCCCCAGGCCAGCCTTGCCCAGACCTTCCTGGCCTCTGGGGGAACTGCCCCACGAAGGACCAGGCTGCGGGAAGTGAGTCCAGACATGCTCAGGCACCTCCCCAGGCTCATTCCGTGAGCGCCTTTCCCTGGTGCCTAGGCCTCATTTGAGGTCTAATTGGAGGGGAGGTTTCTGGCAGGGGCTCCCTCCACACTGCAAGGGCCTGGAGCCCGGATGGCCTGGACAGAGGAAAGAGGCCAGCAAGGGGGTCGATGCCCAAGGCCTCTTTGTCCCAGCAGCCTCAAGGCAGCAAGGAGAGCAAGTGGCCCTCTGTGCCCCTAGTTCGGCCCTGCCCATCACAGACAGGCGATGCTCCTGGGCTTTCCAAGGAGCTACCTGACAGACTCTGGCTCACCCAAGCTCTCTGACAGTGTAGGGGGCAGGAAAAGACATGTGCTTGTGGTTCTGCATGGCCTGGGAGTTTGGAGCCCCTAGCTGGCCCCCAGGCTCAGGGGCAAGGCCCCTGAGATAGGACCGCCGCGAAGCGCTTTTCTCCCAGGCTTGGGATCAGAGTGCGAACCTTGCCGGAATCGCGGGTCTCCCTCGGGGAGAGTGCTTGCAAACTGGCCTTTGGAGGCAGCCCGGGAGGTCTTCCAGCGGCCGAGTGCTGGTTCTGCTCAGAGGCCCCACAGGCCATGGGCAGGTTCCAGCATGGACCCTGCCCCAGGCTAGCCTTGCCCAGCCCTACCTGGCCTCCGGGGGGTACTGCCCCACGAAGGGGTAGGCTGCGGGAAATGTGTCCAGACATGCTGAGGCACCTCCCCAGGCTCATTCCCTGAATGATTTTCCCCTGGTGCCTAGAGCTAATTCGAGGGCTACTTGGAGGGGAGGTTTCTGGCAGGGGCTCACTCCACACTGCAAAGACCTGCAGCCCGGACGGCATGGTCCGAGGCAAGAGGCCAGCAAGGGGGTCGAAGCCCAAGGCCTTCTTTGCCCAGCAGCCTCAGGGCAGCAGGGTGAGCAAGTTGCCCACTGTGCCCCTAGGTCCTCCCAGGCCCTTCACACACAGGCGCTGCTGCTGGGTTTGCCCATGAACTGCCTGATAGACTCTGGTTCCCCCGAGCTCTCTGACGGTACAGGGGGCAGGAAGATTCATGTGCATGTGGCTCTGCCTTGGCCTGGGAGTTTGGAGCCCCTAGCTGACCCCTGGCTCAGGGGCAAGGCCCTGAGAGGGGACCACCCAAGCGCATTTCTCCTGGGCTTGGAAGCAGAGTGTGTGGCTTGCGGGAATCGCAGGCCTCCCTCAGTGAGGGAGAGGTTGCCACCTGGAGAGTTTACTTGCAAACCACCCTTTGGAGGCTGCCGCTGATGTCTTTCAGCAGCACAGTGCTGTTTCTGCACAGAGGACCCACAACCAGTGGCAGGTCCCAGCAAGGACCCTGCCCCAGGCAAGCCTTGACCAGACCATCCTGGCCTCCCAGGGTACTGCCTCACAAAGGGGCAGGCGACGGAGAGTGTGTCCAGACATGCCCAGGCACCTCCCCAGGCTCATTCCCTGAGTGCCTTTCCCTTGGTTCCTAGGCCTCATTTAAGGCCTACTTGGAGGGGAGGTTTCTGGCAGGGCCTCTCTCCACACTGCAAGGGACTGGAGCCCGGACGGCCTGCTCAGAGGGAAGAGGCCAGCAAGGGGTTCGATGTCCAAGGCCCCTTTGTCCCAGCAGCCTCTGGGCAGCAGGAGGAGCAAGTTGCCAACTGTGCCCCTAGATTGGCCCTGCCCCTCACACACAGGCGCTGCTGCTGGGCTTGCCCAGGAGCTGCCTGACAGATTCTTGCTCACCCAAGTTCTCTGACGGTGCAGGGGGCAGGAAAAGATGTGTGCATGTGCTTCTGCCATGGCATGGGAGTGTTGAGCCCATAGCTGGCCTCCAGGCCCAGGCTCAATGGCCCTGAGACAGGACCACATCGAAGCGCTTTTCTCCCGGGCTTGGTAGCAGAGTTCGGGGCTTGTGGGAATCGCGGGCCACCTCGGGGAGAGTTCTTGCAAACTGGCCTTTGGAGTCAGCCGGCGAGTTCTTCCAGCAACAGAGTCCTGGTTCTGCTCAAAGGCCCCACAGGACATGGGCAGGTTCCAGCATGGACCCTGTCCCCGGCCAGCCTTGTCCAGACCTTCCTTGCCTCCGGGGGAACTGCCCTATGAAGTGGCAGGCTGCAGGGATTGTGTCCATACATGCCCAGTCGCCTCCACAGGCTCATTGCATTAGCGCCTTTTCCCTGGTGCCTAGGCCTCATTTGAGGCCTACTTGGAGGGGAGGTTTCTGGCAGGGGCTCTATCCACACTGCAAGGGCCTGGAGACCGGATGGCTTGGTCAGAGGGAAGAGGCCAGGAAGGGGGTCGATGTCCAAGGTCTCTTTGGCCCAGAAGCCTCAGGGCAGTAGGGAGAGTAAGTGGCCCACTCTGTCCCTAGGTCGGACCTGCCCCATCACACACAGGCGCTGCTGCTGGGTTTGCCCAGGAGTGGGCCTGACAGACTCTGGCTCACCCAAGGTCTCTGACAGTGTAGGGGGCAGGAAGAGACGTGTTCATGTGGTTCTGCCTTGGCCTGGGTGTGTGGACTCTTGCTTTGCACTTCCCTGTGACCAGGCACTCTGTGCTCCAGGCTCTTGCTGTGTGAAAACAGCCCATGCCAGCACCTCCCCTCTAAGTAGGCCTAAAATTAGGTTAAACTCAGGGGAAATGCGCTAGGGGTAAGGGCATGGGGAGGCGACCAGGCACGTCAAGACACACACCCTGCAGCCTGCCCCTTCATGGGGCAGGAGCCCCGGAGGCCAGGGGGGGTCTGGGCAAGGCTGGCCAAGGACAGGGGTCTTGCTGGGTGCTTCCCATGGCCTGTGGGGACTCTGAGCAGAACCGGCCCTTTCCCGCGGGAAGACCACCCCAACTGCCTGCAAAGGCCGGTTTGCAAGCATTCTCGCCAGACTGCTGCCGCTCCCTGACGAGGGAGGCCTGCTTTTCCCGCAAGTCGCGCACTCTGCTCTTAAGCCCGGGAGAAAAGCGCTTCGGGGTGGTCCTTTCTCTGGGCCCTTGCCCCTGAGCCTGGAGTCAACCTTGGACATCCACATTGCCAGGAAGAGGCAGAATCACATGCACACGTTTGTTCCTGCCCTATGCACCTTCCGAGGACTTGTTTGAGCCAGAGTCTGTCAGACATGTCGTGCGCAGCCCCAGCAGGACTGCCTGTGTGTCAAGGGGCAGAGATGATCTAGGCGCAGAGTGGGCCTCTTGCTTTCCCACCTTGCTGGACGCTGCTGGGACAAAGTGGCCTTGGGCATAGACACACTTGCTCCGCATGTCCAAGTGACCAGCCCGTCGGAGCTCCAGGCTCTTGCTGTGTGAAAACAGCCCATGCCAGCTTCTCCCCTCCGAGTTGGACTCAAAAGAAGCCTATGCCAGGGGAAATATGCTAGGGGGTAAGTGACTGGGGAGGCGACCAGGCATGTCTAGACACACACCCCGCAGCCGGCCCCTTCATGGGGCAGGAGCCCCGGAGGCCAGGCAGGTCTGGGCAAGGCTGGCCAAGGACAGGGGTCTTACGGGGTCCTTCTCATGTCCTGTGAGGACTCTGAGCAGAACTGGCCCTTTCCCGCAGGAAGACCTCCTCAACTGCCTCCAAAGGCCGGTTTGAAAGCATTCTCGCCAGACTGCTGCTGCTCCCTGCCGTGGGAGATCTGCTTTTCCCGCAAGTCGCGCACTCTGCACTTAAGCCCGGAAGAAAAGCGCTTCGGGGTAGTCCTTGATTTGGGCCCTTGGCCCTGAGCCTGGAGTCAAGCTTGGACATCCACAGTGCCAGGAACAGGCACAATCACATGCATACGTTTGTTCCTGCTCACTGCACCTTCCGAGGACTTGGTTGAGCCAGAGTCTGTCAGACCTGTCCTCCGCAGCGCCAGAAGGACTGCCTGTGTGTCAAGGGGCAGAGATGATCTAGGGGCAGAATGGGCCTCTTGCTCTCCCAGCTGCCCTGAGGCTGCTGGGCCAAAGAGGCCTTGGGAATCCACACACTTTCTCCGCACTTCCCTGTGATCAGGCCGTCTGAGCTGCAGTCTCTTGCTGTGTGATAACAGCCCATGCCAGCACCTCCCCTCCGAGTAGGCCTTAAATAAGGCCAAGCACAGGGGAAATGAACTAGGGGGTAAGGGACTGTGGAGGTGACCAGGCATGTCTGGACACACTCCCCGCAGTGTGCTCTTCATGTGGCAGCTGCCCCGGAGGCCCGGAAGTACTGGGCAACCCTGGCCAAGGGCAGAGACCATGGTGGGTGCTGCCCCTGGACTGTGTCCTCTCATCAGAACCACCCCTTTCCCGCATGAAGACCTCCCCGGCTGCCTCCAAGGGCCAGTTGCAAGCATTCTCGCCATCTGCCGCACCTCCCACCAAAAGGGAGGCTTGTTTTTCCCGCAAGTCGCGCAATCAGCTCCCAAGCCGGGAGAAAAGCACATCGGGGTGGTCCTTTCTCTGGGCCCTTGCCCCTGAGCCTGGAGTCAACCTTGGAGGTCCACACTCCCAGGCCAAGAAAGAACCACATGCAGACGTCGTTTCCTGAGCCCTGCACCTTCCGAGAGCTCGAGTCAGCCGGAGTCTGTGAGGCACATCCTCGGCCACCCCAGCAGCACAGCCTGTGTGTCAAGGGGCAGAGCCGACCTAGGGGCAGAGTGGGCCTCCTGCTCTCCCAGCTGCCCTGAGGCTGCTGGGAGAAAAAGGCGTTGGGCATGCAACCCGTTGCTCCCCACTTCCCTCTCACCAGGCCGTCTGAGTTCCAAGTCCTTGCAGTGTGGAGACAGCCTCTGCCAGCACCTCCCTCCTAGTTGGACTCAAAAGAAGCCTAGGCCACAGGAAATATGCTAGGGGGTAAGTGACTCGGGAGGCGACCAGGCATGTCTAGTCACACATCCAGCAGCCTGCCCCTTCATGGGGCAGCAGCCCCGGAGGCCAGGGAGGTCTGGGCAAGGCTGGCCATGGACAGAGGTCTTGCTGGGTCCTTCCCATGGCCTGTGGGGACTCTGTGCAGAACCGGCCCTTTCCCGCAGGAAGACCTCCCCAATTGCCTCCAAAGGCCGGTTTGCAAGCATTCTCGCCAGACTGCTGCCGCTCCCTGCCGAGGGAGGCCTGCTTTTCCCGCAAGTCGCGCACTCTGCTCTTCAGCCCGGGAGAAAAGCGCTTCGGGGTGGTCCTTGCTCTGGGACCTTTTCCCTGAGCCTGGAGTCAAGCTTGGACATCCACATTGCCAGGAAGAGGCAGAATCACATGAATAAGTTTGTTCCTTCCCCCTGCACCTCCCGAGGACTTGTTTGAGCCAGAGTCTGTCAGACATGTCCTCCACAGCCCGATCAGGACTGCCTGTGTTTCAAGGGGCAGAGCTGACCCAGGGTAGAGCGGGCGTCTTGCTTTCCCACCTTGCTGGAGACTGCTGGGACAAAGAGGCCTTGGGCATCCACACACTTGCTCCGCACTTCCCAGTAACCAGACCGTCTGAGCTCCAGGCTCTTCCTGTGTGAAAACAGCACATTCCAGCACCTCCCCTCCGAGTAGGCCTTAAATTAGGCCAAGCACAGGCGAAATGCGCTAGGGGGTAAGAGACTGGGGAGGTAACCAGGCATGTCTGGACATACTCCACGCAGCCTGCCTTTCATGGGGCAGCAGCCCCAGAGGCCTGTAAGTTCTGGGCAACCCTGGCCAAGGGCAGAGACCATGCTAGTTGCTGCCCCTGGCCTGTGGGTCCTCTCAGCAGAATCACCCCTTTCCCGCATGAAGACCGCCCCGGCTGCCTCAAAGGGCCAGTTGCAAGCATTCTCGAAGGCTGCCGCACTTCCGACCCCAAGCGAGGCTTGTTTTTCCCACAAGTCGCGCAATCCGCTCCCAAGCCGGGAGAAAAGCACATCGGGGTGGTCCTTTCTCTGGGCCCTTGCCCCTGAGCCTGGAGTCGAGCTTGGACATCCACATTGCCAGGAAGAGGCAGAATCACATGCATACGTTTGTTCCTGCCCCCTGCACCTACCGAAGACTTGGTTGAGCCAGAGTCTGTCACATATGTCCTCCGCAGCCCCAGCAGGAATGCCTGTGTATCAAGGGGCAGAGCCGACCTAGGGGCAGAGTGGGCCTCTTGCTCTCCCAACTGCCCTGAGGCTGCTGGGAGAAAGAGGCTTTGGGCATCCAACCCGTTGCTCCCCACTTCCTTCTCACCAGGCCGTCTGAGCTCCAAGTCCTTGCAGTGTGGAGACAGCCTCTGCCAGCACCTCCCTCCGAGTTGGACTCAAAAGTGGCCTAGACCAGGGGAAATATGCTACGGGTAAGTGCCTGGGGAGGCGACCAGGCATGTCTAGACACACACCCCGCAGCCTGCCCCTTCATGGGGCAGTAGTCCCGGAGGCCAGGGACGCCTGGGCAAGGCTGGCCAAGGACAGGGGTCTTGTGGGGTCCTTCCCATGGCCTGTGGGGACTCTGAGCAGAACCGGCCCTTTCCCGCAGGACGACCTCCCCAACTGCTTCCAAAGGCCGGTTTGCAAGCATTCTCGCCAGATTGCTGCCGCTCCCTGCCGAGGGAGATCTGCTTTTCCCGCAAGTCGCGCACTCTGCTCTTAAGCCCGGGAGTAAAGCGCTTCTGGGTGGTCCTTTGTCTGGGCCCTTGCCCCTGAGCCTGGAGTCGAGCTTGGACATCCACATTGCCAGGAAGAGGCAGAATCACATGCATACGTTTGTTCCCGCCCCCTGCACATTCCGAGAACTTGGTTGAGAAAGACTCTGTCAGACATGTCCTCTGCAGCCCCAGCAGGACTGCCTGTGTGTCAAGGGGTAGAGCCGACCTAGGGGCAGAGTGGGCCTCTTTCTCTCCCAACTGCCCTGAGGCTGCTGGGAAAAAGAGGCTTTGGGCATCCAACCCGTTGCTCCCCACTGCCCTCTCACCAGGCCGTCTGAGCTCCAAGACCTTGCAGTGTGGAGACAGCCTCTTCCAGCACCTCCCCTCCGAGTTGGACTCAAAAGAATCCTAGGCCAGGGGAAATATGCTAGGGGGCAAGTGACTGGCAGTCGACCAGGCATGTCTAGGCACACAGCCAGCAGCCAGCCCCTTCATGGGGCAGCAGCCCCGGAGGCCAGGGAGGTCTGGGCAAGGCTGGCCATGGACAGAGGTCTTGCTGCGTCCTTCCCATGGCCTGTGGGGACTCTGTGCAGAACCGGCCCTTTCCCGCAGGAAGACCTCCCCACTGCCTCCAAAGGCCGGTTTGCAAGCGTTCTCGCCAGACTGCTGCCGCTCCCTGCCGAGGGAGGCCTGCTTTTCCCGCAAGTCGCGCACTCTGCTCTTCAGCCCGGGAGAAAAGCGCTTCGGGGTGGTCCTTGCTCTGGGCCCTATTCCGTGAGCCTGGAGTCAAGCTTGGACATCCACATTGCCAGGAAGAGGCAGAATCACATGCATACGTTTCTTCCTGCGCCCTGCACCTTCCGAGAACTTGTTTGAGCCTGAGTCTGTCAGACAAGTCCTCCGCAGTCCCAGCAGGCCTGCCTGTGTGTCAAGTGGCACAGATGATCTAGGGGCAGAGTGGGCCTTTTGCTCTCCCACGTTGCTGGTGGCTGCTGGGCCAAAGAGACCTTGGGAATCCACACACTTGCTCCGCACTTCCCTGTGACCAGGCCGTCTGAGCTCTAGGCTCTTGCTTGTGATAACAGCCCATGCCAGCACCTCCCCTCCTAGTAGGCCTCATATAAGGCCAAGCACAGGGGAAATGCGCTAGGGGGAAAGAGACTGGGAAGGTCACCAGGCATGTCTGGACACACTCCCCGCAGCGTGCCCTTCATGGGGCAGCAGCCCCGGAGGCCCGGATGGTCTGGGCAACCCTGGCCAAGGGCAGAGACCATGCTGGGTGTTGCCCCTGGCCTGTGGGTCCTCTCAGCAGAACCACCCCTTTCCCGCATGAAGACCTCCCCGGCTGCCTCCAAGGGCCGGTTGCAAGCATTCTCGCCGTCTGCCGCACCTCCCACCAAAAGGGAGGCTTGTTTTTCCCGCAAGTCGCGCAATCAGCTCCCAAGCCGGGAGAAAAGCACATCGGGGTGGTCCTTTCTCTGGGCCCTTGCCCCTGAGCCTGGAGTCAACCTTGGAGGTCCACACTCCCAGGCCAAGAAAGAACCACATGCAGACGTCGTTTCCTGAGCCCTGCACCTTCCGAGAGCTCGAGTCAGCCGGAGTCTGTGAGGCACATCCTCGGCCACCCCAGCAGCACAGCCTGTGTGTCAAGGGGCAGAGCCGACCTAGGGGCAGAGTGGGCCTCCTGCTCTCCCAGCTGCCCTGAGGCTGCTGGGAGAAAAAGGCGTTGGGCATGCAACCCGTTGCTCCCCACTTCCCTCTCACCAGGCCGTCTGAGTTCCAAGTCCTTGCAGTGTGGAGACAGCCTCTGCCAGCACCTCCCTCCTAGTTGGACTCAAAAGAAGCCTAGGCCACAGGAAATATGCTAGGGGGTAAGTGACTGGGGAGGCGACCAGGCATGTCTAGGCACACACCCAGCAGCCTGCCCCTTCATGGGGCAGCAGCCCCGGAGGCCAGGGAGGTCTGGGCAAGGCTGGCCATGGACAGAGGTCTTGCTGGGTCCTTCCCATGGCCTGTGGGGACTCTGTGCAGAACCGGCCCTTTCCCGCAGGAAGACCTCCCCAATTGCCTCCAAAGGCCGGTTTGCAAGCATTCTCGCCAGACTGCTGCCGCTCCCTGCCGAGGGAGGACTGCTTTTCCCGCAAGTCGCGCACTCTGCTCTTCAGCCCGGGAGAAAAGCGCTTCGGGGTGGTCCTTGCTCTGGGACCTTTTCCCTGAGCCTGGAGTCAAACTTGAACATCCACATTGCCAGGAAGAGGCAGAATCACATGAATAAGTTTGTTCCTTCCCCCTGCAAATTCCGAGGACTTGTTTGAGCCAGAGTCTGTCAGACATGTCCTCCACAGCCCGATCAGGACTGCCTGTGTTTCAAGGGGCAGAGCTGACCCAAGGTAGAGTGGGCGTCTTGCTTTCCCACCTTGCTGGAGACTGCTGGGACAAAGAGGCCTTGGGCATCCACACACTTGCTCCGCACTTCCCAGTAACCAGACCGTCTGAGCTCCAGGCTCTTGCTGTGTGAAAACAGCACATTCCAGCACCTCCCCTCCGAGTAGGCCTTAAATTAGGCCAAGCACAGGCGAAATGCGCTAGGGGGTAAGAGACTGGGGAGGTAACCAGGCATGTCTGGACACACTCCACGCAGCCTGCCCTTCATGGGGCAGCAGCCCCGGAGGCCTGTAAGTTCTGGGCAACCCTGGCCAAGGGCAGAGACCATGCTAGTTGCTGCCCCTGGCCTGTGGGTCCTCTCAGCAGAATCACCCCTTTCCCGCATGAAGACATCCCCGGCTGCCTCAAAGGGCCGGTTGCAAGCATTCTTGAAGACTGCCGCACTTCCGACCCCAAGCGAGGCGTGTTTTTCCCGCAAGTTGCGCAATCCGCTCCCAAGCCGGGGAAAAGCACATCGGGGTGGTCCTTTCTCTGGGCCCTTGCCCCTGAGCCTGGAGTCGAGCTTGGACATCCACATTGCCAGGAAGAGGCAGAATCACATGCATACGTTTGTTCCTGCCCCCTGCACCTACCGAAGACTTGGTTGAGCCAGAGTCTGTCACATATGTCCTCCGCAGCCCCAGCAGGAATGCCTGTGTATCAAGGGGCAGAGCCGACCTAGGGGCAGAGTGGGCCTCTTGCTCTCCCAACTGCCCTGAGGCTGCTGGGAGAAAGAGGCTTTGGGCATCCAACCTGTTGCTCCCCACTTCAATCTGAACAGGCCGTCTGAGCTCCAAGTCCTTGCAGTGTGGAGACAGCCTCTGCCAGCACCTCCCTCCGAGTTGGACTCAAAAGTGGCCTAGACCAGGGGAAATATGCTAGGGGTAAGTGACTGGGGAGGCGACCGGGCATGTCTAGACACACACTCCGCAGCCTGCCCCTTCATGGGGCAGTAGTCCCGGAGGCCAGGGACGCCTGGGCAAGGCTGGCCAAGGACAGGGGTCTTGCGGGGTCCTTCCCATGGCCTGTGGGGACTCTGAACAGAACCGGCCCTTTCCCGCAGGACGACCTCCCCAACTGCCTCCAAAGGCCGGTTTGCAAGCATTCTCGCTAGATTGCTGCGGCTCCCGGGCGAGGGAGGCCTGCTTTTCCCGCAAGTCGCGCACTCTGCTCTTAAGCCGGGGAGAAAAGCGCTTCGGGGTGGTCCTTGCTCTGGGCCCTATTCCGTGAGCCTGGAGTCAAGCTTGGACATCCACATTGCAAGGAAGAGGCAGAATCACATGCATACGTTTCTTCCTGCGCCCTGCACCTTCCGAGAACTTGTTTGAGCCTGAGTCTGTCAGACAAGTCCTCCGCAGTCCCAGCAGGCCTGCCTGTGTGTCACGGGGCACAGATGATCTAGGGGCAGAGTGGGCCTTTTGCTCTCCCACGTTGCTGGTGGCTGCTGGGCCAAAGAGACCTTGGGAATCCACACACTTGCTCCGCACTTCCCTGTGACCAGGCCGTCTGAGCTCTAGGCTCTTGCTTGTGATAACAGCCCATGCCAGCACCTCCCCTCCTAGTAGGCCTCATATAAGGCCAAGCACAGGGGAAATGCGCTAGGGGGAAAGAGACTGGGGAGGTCACCAGGCATGTCTGGACACACTCCCCGCAGCGTGCCCTTCATGGGGCAGCAGCCCCGGAGGCCCGGAAGGTCTGGGCAACCCTGGCCAAGGGCAGAGACCATGCTGGGTGTTGCCCCTGGCCTGTGGGTCCTCTCAGCAGAACCACCCCTTTCCCGCATGAAGACCTCCCCGGCTGCCTCCAAGGGCCGGTTGCAAGCATTCTCGCCGTCTGCCGCACCTCCCACCAAAAGGGAGGCTTGTTTTTCCCGCAAGTCGCGCAATCAGCTCCCAAGCCGGGAGAAAAGCACATCGGGGTGGTCCTTTCTCTGGGCCCTTGCCGCTGAGCCTGGAGTCAACCTTGGAGGTCCACACTCCCAGGCCAAGAAAGAACCACATGCACACGTCGTTTCCTGAGCCCTGCACCTTCCGAGAGCTCGAGTCAGCCGGAGTCTGTGAGGCACATCCTCGGCCACCCCAGCAGCACAGCCTGTGTGTCAAGGGGCAGAGCCGACCTAGGGGCAGAGTGTGTCTCCTGCTCTCCCAGCTGCCCTGAGGCTGCTGGGAGAAAAAGGCGTTGGGCATGCAACCCGTTGCTCCCCACTTCCCTCTCACCAGGCCGTCTGAGTTCCAAGTCCTTGCAGTGTGGAGACAGCCTCTGCCAGCACCTCCCTCCTAGTTGGACTCAAAAGAAGCCTAGGCCACAGGAAATATGCTAGGGGGTAAGTGACTGGGGAGGCGACCAGGCATGTCTAGGCACACACCCAGCAGCCTGCCCCTTCATGGGGCAGCAGCCCCGGAGGCCAGGGAGGTCTGGGCAAGGCTGGCCATGGACAGAGGTCTTGCTGGGTCCTTCCCATGGCCTGTGGGGACTCTGTGCAGAACCGGCCCTTTCCCGCAGGAAGACCTCCACAATTGCCTCCAAAGGCCGGTTTGCAAGCGTTCTCGCCAGACTGCTGCCGCTCCCTGCCGAGGGAGGACTGCTTTTCCCGCAAGTCGCGCACTCTGCTCTTCAGCCCGGGAGAAAAGCGCTTCGGGGTGGTCCTTGCTCTGGGACCTTTTTCCTGAGCCTGGAGTCAAGCTTGGACATCCACATTGCCAGGAAGAGGCAGAATCACATGAATAAGTTTGTTCCTTCCCCCTGCAAATTCCGAGGACTTGTTTGAGCCAGAGTCTGTCAGACATGTCCTCCACAGCCCGATCAGGACTGCCTGTGTTTCAAGGGGCAGAGCTGACCCACGGTAGAGTGGGCGTCTTGCTTTCCCACCTTGCTGGAGACTGCTGGGACAAAGAGGCCTTGGGCATCCACAAACTTGCTCCGCACTTCCCAGTAACCAGACCGTCTGAGCTCCAGGCTCTTGCTGTGTGAAAACAGCACATTCCAGCACCTCCCCTCCGAGTAGGCCTTAAATTAGGCCAAGCACAGGCGAAATGCGCTAGGGGGTAAGAGACTGGGGAGGTAACCAGGCATGTCTGGACACACTCCACGCAGCCTGCACTTCATGGGGCAGCAGCCCCGGAGGCCTGTAAGTTCTGGGCAACCCTGGCCTGTGTGTGAAGGGACAGGGCCCACCTAGGGGCACAGTGGGCCACTTGCTTACCCTGCTGCCCTGAGGCTGCTGGGACCAAGAGGTCTTGGGCATCTCTCTCTTTCCTCTGACCAGGCCGTTCAGCCTCCAGTTCCTTGCAGTTTGGAGAGAGGCCCTGGCAAGAATCACCCTTCCAAGTAGGCCTCAAATGAGCCCTAGGAATCATGGGAAAGGCGCTAAGAAAATGCGACTGGGGAGGCAACTGGGCATGTCTGGACACACTCCCCGCCACCTGCCCATTCGGGAGGCTGTAACCCCGGAGGGCAGAAAGGTCTGGTCAAGGTTGGCCTGGGGGAGGGTCCGTGCTGGGACCTGCCACTGGCCAGTGGAGCCTCTGATCAGATACATCACTGTGCCGCAGGAAAACCTCACTGGCAGCCTCCAAAGGCTGGTTTGCAAGCACTCGCACCTAGGGAGACCCGCGCTTCCCGCAAGCCATGCACTCTGTTCCCAAGCCCAGGAAAGAAGCTCTTGTGGTGTCCCCTCTCAGGGCCTTGCCCCTGAAACTGGTGTCAGCTAGGGGCTCCAAACTCCCAGGCCAAGGCAGAGCCACGTGCACACAAGTCTTCCTGTCCACTGCACTGTCAGAGAGGTCGGGTGAGCCAGAGTCTGTCAGGCAGCTCCTGGGCAAGCCAAGCAGCTGTCCAGTGTGTGAAGCGTCAGGACTGACTTGGTGGCACAGTGGGCCACTTGCTCACCCTGATGCCCTGAGGCTGCTGGGCCAAAGAGGCCTTGGGCATCGACCCCCTTGCTGGCCTCTTCCCTCTGACCATGCCGTCCGTGCTCTAGGCCCTTGCAGTGTGGAGAGAGCCCCTGCCAGAATCCTCCCCTCTAAGTATGCCTCAAATGCGGCCTAGGCACCAGGGGGAATGTGCTCAGGGAATGAGCCTGGGGAGGTGCCTGTGCTTGTCTGGACACACTTCCCGCAGCCTGCTCCTTCGTGGGGCACTACCCCCAAAGGACAGGAAGATCTGGTCAAGACTGGCCTGGGGCAGTGTCCATGCTGTGACCTGCCCCTGGCCTGTGGGACCTCTGAGCACAACCAGCACTCTGCTGCTGGAATACCTCACCGGCAGCCTCCAAAGGCCAGTTTGCAAGCACTCTCACAGACTGGCATCCTCTCCCTCACCAAGGGAGACCTGCATTTCCCGCAAGCCTCTCACTCTGTTCCCCAGTCCAGGACAATAGCGCATTGGGTTCGTCTGCTCTCAGGCCCTTGCCCCAGTGCATGGGGGACAGCTAGTGTCTCCACATACCCAGGACAAGGCAGAATCACATGCACACGTCTCTTTCTGCCCCCTTAACCTTCAGAGAGCTTGGGTGAGCCAGAGTCTGTCAGGCTGCTCCTGGGCAAGCCCAGCAGCAGCGCCTGTGTGTGATGGTGCAGGGGCGACCTAGGGGCACTGAGGGCCACTTGCTCACCCTGGTGCCCTGAGGCTGCTTGGCCAAAGAGGCCTTGGACATCGACCCCCTTGTTGGCCTTTTCCCTCTGACCAGGCCATCCGGGCTCCAGTCCTTTGCAGTGTGGAGAGAGGCCCTGCCAGAATCCTCCCCTACAAGTAGGCCTCATATGAGGCCTAGGAATCATGGGAAAGGTGCAAAGAGAATGAAAATGGGGAGGTGCCTGGCCATGTCTGGACACACTCCCCGCCGCCTGCCCCTTCATGGGGCAGAACCCGCAGAGGCCAGGAAGGTCTGGTCAAGGCTGGCCTTGGGCCGGGTCCATGTTGGGACCTGCCCCTGGCCGGTGGGTACTCTGAGCAGAATCAGCATTGTGCCGCTGGAAGACCTCACCGGCCGCCTCCAAAGGCCGCTTTGCAATCAGTCTCACCAGCTGGCTGCCTCTCTCTCACCGAGGGAGGCCCGTCTTTCCCACAAGCCGCGCACTCTGTTCCCAAACCTGGGAGAAAAGCGCTTCGGTGTGTTCCTCTCTCAGGCATTTGCTCCAGAGCCTGGGGACAGCTAGGTGTTCCACTCACCCAGGCCAATGCAGAACCACATGCACACGTCTCTTCTGGTCCTCTGCACCATCAGAGAGCTCGGGTGAGCCACAGTCTGTGAGGCTGCCCCTGGGAAAGCCAGCAGCACCGCCTGTGTGTGAAGGGGCAGGGCCTAACTAGAGGCACAGTGCACTACATGCTCTTCCTGGTGCCTTTAGGCTGTTGGGCCAAAGAGGCCTTGGGAAACGAGCCCCTTGCTGGCCTCTTCCTTCTGACCAGGCCATCCGTCCTCCAGACACTTGTAGTGTGGAGCGAGCCCCTGCCAGAAACCTCCCCTCCAAGTAGGGCTCAAATGAGACCTAGGCACCAGGGAAAAGGCGCTAATGGAATGAGCCTGTGGAGGCGACTGGGCATGCATGGACACACTCCCCACAGCCTGCCCCTTCGTGAGGCAGTTCCCCCGGAAGCCAGGAAGTTCTGTACAAGGCTGGCCTGGGGCAGGGTCCATGCTGAAACCTGCCCTTGACCTGTGGGCCCTTTGACCAGAACCAGAACTCTGCTGCTGCAAGACCTCCCCAGCTGCCTCCATAGGCCAGTTTGCAAGCACTCTCCCCGAGGGAGACAAGCGATTCCCACAAGCACCACACTCTGGCCCCAGGCCCAGGAGAATAGTGCTTCGAGGTGGTCCTCTCTCAGGACCATTGCCAATGAGCCTGGGGGCCTGCTAGGGGCTCCACACTCCCAGGCCAAGACAGAACCACATGCACACGTCTTTTCCTGCTCCCTGCACCGTCAGAGAGCTTGGGTGAGCAAGAGTCTGTCAGGCAGCTCCTGGACAAGCCCAGAAGCAGCACCTATGTGTGATGGGGCAGGGCCAACCTAGGGGCACAGTGGGACACTTGCTCTTCCTGCTGCCCTGAGCCTCCTGGTACAAAGAGGCCTTGGGCGTCAACCCCCTTGCTGGCGTCTTCCCTCTGACCAGGCCATCCGAGCTCCAGTCCTTGCAGTGTGGAGAGAGGCCCTGCCAGAGACCTCCCCTCCAAGTAGGCCTCAAATGAGGCCTAGGAAACATGGGAAAGGGACTCAGGGAATGAGCCTGGGGAGGTGCCTGGGCATGTCTGGACACACTCCCCACCGCCTGCCCCTTCGTGAGACAGTATGCACAGAGGCCAGGTAGGTCTGGTCAAGGCTGGCCTGGGTCAGGGTCGGTGCTGGTACCTGCCACTGGCCTGTGGATCCTCTGTGCAGAACCAGCACTGTGCCGCTGGAAGACATCACCGGCAGCCTCCAAAGGCCGGGTTGCAAGTCCTCTCTCCAGCTGGCAACCTCTCCGTCACCGAGGGAGGCCCGCAATTTCCGCAAGCCACCCACTCTGCTTAAAAGCCCAGGACAATAGCACTTCAGTGGTCCCCTCTCAGGGCCTTGCCCCTGAGCCTGGGAGACAGCTAGGGGCTCCAAACTCCCAGGCCAAGGCAGAACCACATGCACACGAGTCTTCCTGCCCCCTGCACCATCAGAGAGCTCGGGTGAGCCAGAGAATGTCAGGCAGGTCATGGGCAAACCCAGCAGCACGACCTGTGTGTGAAAGGGGTAGGGCGAAAGTAGGGGCACAGTGGGCCACTTGCTCTTCCTGCTGCCCTGAGGCTGCTGGGCCAAAGAGGCCTTCGGCATCGACCCCCTTGCTGGCCTCTTCCATCTGACCATGGTGTCCGTGCTCCAGGCCCGAGCACTGTGGAGAGAGCCCCTGCCAGAAAACACCCCTCTAAGTAGGCCTCAAATGCGGCCTAGGCACCAGGGGAAAAGTGCTCAGCGAAGGAGCCTGGGGAGGTGCCTGAGCATGTCTGGACACACTTCCCACAGCCTGCGCCTTCGTGGGGCACTAACCCCAAAGGACAGGAAGGTCTGGTCAAGACTGGCCTGGGGAAGTGTCCATGCTGGGACCTGCCCCTGGAATGTGGGGCGTCTGAGAACAACCAGCACTCTGCTGCTGGAATACCTCATCGGCAGCCTCCAAAGGCTGGTTTGCAAGCACTCTCACAGGCTGGCGTCCTCTCCCTCACCCAGTGAGACCCGCGTTTCCCGCAATCCACGCACTCTGTTCCCAAGACCAGGAAAATAGCGCATCTTGTTCGTCCGCTCTCAGCCGCTTGCCCCTAGGCCTGGGGCCAGCTACGGGCTCCACACACCCAGGCCAAGGCAGAACCACATGCACACGTCTCTTCCTGCCCCCTGCACCGTCAGAGAGCTTGGGAGAGAAAGAGTCTGTCTGTCAGCACCTGGCCAAGACCAGCAGCACATGTGTGTGATGGGGCAGGGCCGACCTAGAGGCAGTGAGGGCCAGTTGCTCACCCTGCTGCCCTGAGGCTCTTGGGACAAAGATGGCTTGTACATCGACCCCATTGCTGGCCTCTTCCCTCTGACCAGGCCGTCCAGGCTCCAGTCCCTTGTAGTGTGGAAAGAGGCCCTGCCAGAAACGTCCCCTCCAAATAGACCTGAAATGAGGCCAAGGTATCTTGAGAATAGTGCTAAGGAATGAGACTGGGGAGGCTCCTCAGCATGTCTGGCCACACTCCTTACCGCCATAAACTTCGTGGGGCAGTACATGCAGAGGCCAGAAAGGTCTGGGCAAGGCTGTCCTGGGGCAGGTCCTTGCTGGGGCCTGCCCCTGGCCTGTGGGGCCTCTGAGCAGAACCAGCACTGTGCCATTGGAACACCTCACCAGCAGCCTCCAAAGGCCGGTTTGCAAGCACTCTCACAGGCTGGCATCCTCTCCCTAACCGAGGGAGGCCCGGAATTCCCGCAAGCCGCACACTCTGCTTCCATGCCTGGGAGAAAAGCGCTTCGGGATGTTCCTCCCTCTGGCCTTTGCCCCTGACCCTGGGAGACAGCTAGGGGCTCCACACTAACAGGCCAAGGCAGAACCACATGCACACGTATCTTCCGGCCCTCTGCAGCGTCAGAGAGCTCGGGAGAGCCACAGTCATTAGGCAGCTCCTGGGGAAGCCCAGTAGCAGTGCCTGTGTGTCAAGGGGCAGGGCCGACCTAGGGTCACTGAGGGCCACATGCTCAACCTGCTGCCCTGAGGCTTCTGGGACAAAGAGGCCTTGCGCATCGACCCCCTTGCTGACTTCTTCCCTCTCACCACACCCTCCGGGCTCGAGTCACTTGCAGTGTGGAGAGAGCCCCTGGCATAAACCTCCCCTCCAAATAGGCCTCAAACGAGGCCTAGGAACCATGGGAAAGGCGCTCAGGGAATGATCCTGGGGAGGTGTCTGGGCATGCCTGAACAACTCCCCGCCACCTGCCCTTTGGTGAGGCAGTACCCCCGGAGGCCAGGAAGGTCTGGTCATGGCTGTTCGGGGTCAGGGTCCATGATGGAACCTGCCCGTGGCCTTTGGGGCCTTTGAGCAGAACCAGGACTCTGCCGTTGGAAGACCTCACCAGCAGCCTCCAAAGGCCTGTTTGCAAGATCTCTCGTCTGCTGGCCGTAATTCCCTCATCGAGGCCCACTCTGCCCCTATGTGGGCTCTGCCCCTTGACACACAGGCAGTCCTGCTGGGGCTGCAGAGGACATGTCTGACAGACTCTGGCTCAACCAAGCCCTCGGAAGGTGCAGGGGGCAGCAACAAACGAATGCATGTGATTCTGCCTCTTCCTGGCAATGTGGATGTCCAAGCTTGACCCCAGGGTCAGGGACAAGGGCCCAGAAAAAGTACCACCCCGAAGCGCTTTTCTCCAGGGCTTAAGAGCAGAGTGCGCGACTTGCGGGAAACCAAATTTCCCTCGGCAGCGAGCGGCAGCAGTCTGGTGAGAATGCTTGCAAACCGGCCTTTGGAGTCAATTGGGGAGATCTTCCTGCGGGAAATGACCGGTTCTGCACAGAGTCCCCACAGGCCATGGGAAGGACCCAGAAGAACCCTGTCCATGCCCAGCCTCGCCCAGACCTCCCTGGCCTCCGGGGCTCCTGCCCCTTGAAGGGGCAGGCTGCGGAGTGTGCCTAGACATGCCTGGTCGCCTCCCCAGTCACTTACCCCCTAGCATATTTCCCCTGGCCTTGGCCTCTTTTGAGTCCAACTCGGAGGGGAGGTGATGGCAGAGGCTTTCTCCACACTGCAAGGACCTGGAGGTCAGATGGCCTGGTGAGAGGGAAGTGGGGAGCAACGGGTTGCATGCCCAAAGCGTTTTTCTCCCAGCTGCCTCAGGGCAGCTCGGAGAGCAAGAGGCCCACTCTGCCCCTAGGTCAGATCTGCCCCTTGACACACAGTCTGTGCTGCTGGGGTGGCCAACGATGTGCCTCACAGACTCCGGCTCACTCGAGCACTCGGAAGGTGCAGGGCTCAGGAAACGACGTGTGCATGTGGTTCTTTCTTGGCCTCGGAGTGTGGACCTCCATGGTTGACTCCAGGCTCAGGGGCAAGGGCCCAGAGAAAGGACAACCCCGATGTGCTTTTCTCCCGGCTTGGGAGCGGATTGCACGACTTGCGGGAAAAACAAGCGTCCTTTGGGGTGGGAGGTGCGGCAGCCGGCGAGAATGCTTGCAACCGGCCCTTGGAGGCAGCCGGGACGGTCTTCATGTGGGAAAGGGGTGGTACTGCTGAGAGGAGCCACAGGCCAGGGGCAGCACCCAGCATGGTCTCTTCCCTTGGCCAGGGTTGCCCAGACCTTCCGGGCCTCTGGGGCTGCTGCCCCATGAAGAGCAGGCTGCGGGGAGTGTGTCCAGACATGCCTGGTCACCTCCCCAGTCTCTCACACCCTAGCGCATTTCCACTGTGCTTGTCCTTATTAAAGGCCTACTCGGAGGGGAGGTGCTGGCATGGGCTGTTTTCACACAGCAAGAGCCTGGAGCTCAGACGGCCTGGACACAGGGAAGTGCGGAGCAATTGTGTGGATGCCCAAGGCCTCTTTGGCCCAGCAGGCTCCGGGCAGCTGGAAGAGCAAGAGGGCCACTCTGCCCCTAGATCTTCTCTGCCCCTTGACACTCAGGCAGGCCTGCTGGGGCTGTGGAGGACATGTCTGAAAGACTCTGGCTCAAACAAGTCCTCGGAATGTGCAGGGGACAGGTCAAACGTATGCATGTGATTCTGCCTCTTCCTGGCAATGTGGATGTCCAAGGTTGACTCCAGGCTCAGGGGCAATGGCCCAGAGAAAGGACCACCCCTAAGCGCTTTTCTCCCGGGCTTTAGAGCACAGTGCGCGACTTGCGGGAAAGGCAGGCCTCCCTCGGCAGGGAGCGGCAGCAGTCTGGCGAGAATGCTTGCAAACCGGCCTTTGGAGGCAGTTGGGGAGGTGTTCCTGCGGGAAAGGGCCGGTTCTGCTCAGAGTCCCCACAGGCCATGGGAAGGGCGCAGCAAGAACCCTGTCCTTGGCCAGCCTTGCCCAGACCTCCCTGGCTTCCCGGGCTCCTGCCCCATGAAGGGGCAGGCTGCAGGGTGTGTGTCTAGACATGCCTGGTCGCCTCCCCAGGCTCTTACACCTAGCGCATTTCCCCTGAGCTTGGCCTAATTTTAGGCCTACTCAGAGGGGAGGTGCTGGGATGGGTTGTTTTCACACAGCAAGAGCCTGGAGCTCAGACGGCCTGGTCACAGGGAAATGCAGAGCAAGGGTCCACACACCCAGGCCAAGGCAGAACCACATGAACACGTCTCTTCCTGTCCCCTACACTGTCAGAGATCTTGGGTGAGCCAGAATCTGTCTTGCCAGCTCCTGGGCAAACCCAGCAGCAGCGCCTGTGTGTGATGGGGCAGTGCCGACCTAGGGGCACACAGGGCCACATGCTCCTACTGCTGCCCTGAGGCTGCTGGGACAATGAGGCCTTGGGCAACGACCCCCTTGCTGGCCTCTTCCTTCTGACCAGGTCATCCTGGTTCTAGTCCCTTGCAGTGTGGAAAGAGGGCCTGCCAGAAAACTCCCTTCCAAGTAGGCTTCAAATGAGGCCTAGTAACCAAGGGAAAGGCACTCAGGGAATGAGACTGGGGAGGTGCCTGGGCATGTCTGGACACACAGCCTGTCGCCTGCCCCTTGGTGAGGCAGTACCCTCGGAGGCCAGGATGGTCTGGTCAAGGCTGGCCTGGGGCAGGTTCCGTGCTGGGACCTGCCACTGGCCTGTGGGTCCGCTGTGCAGAAACAGCACTGTGCCCCTGGTAGACATCACCGGCAGCCTCCAAAGGCTGGTTAGCAAGTACTCTCTCCAGCTGGCAACCTCTCCCTCACCGAGGGAGGCCCGAGATTCCCACAAGCCACGCACTCTGCTCCCAATCCCAGGAGAAAACGCTTGGGTGGTCCCCTCTCAGGGCCTTGCCCCTGAGCCTGCACTCAGCTAGGGGCTCCAAACTCCCAGGCCAAGGCAGAACCACATGCACACGAATCTTCCTGCCCCCTGCCCTGTCAGAAAGCTCGGGTGAGCCAAGATCTGTCAGGCAGTTCATGGGCAAACCCAGCAGCAGCGCCTGTGTGTGAAGGGGCAGGCCCAACCTAGGGGCACAGTGGGCCATTTGCTCACCCTGCTGACCTGTGGCTTCTGGGCAACAAAGGATTGGGCATAGACCCCCTTGCTTGCCTTCTCCCTCTGACCATGCCGTCCGGGCTCCAGGCCCTTGCAGTGTGGAGTGAGCCCCTGCCAGAAACCTCCTCTCCAAGTAACCCTCAAATTCGGCCTAGGCACCAGGGGAAAAGTGCTCAGGGAATGAGCCTAGGGAGGTGCCTGAGCATGTCTGGACACGTTTCCCGCAGCCTGCCCCTTCGTGGGGCAGTACCCCCGGAGGCGAGGAAGGGCTGGGCAATGCTGGCCTGGGGCAGGGTCCATGCTGGAACCTGCTCATGGCCTGTGGGGCCTCTGAGCAGAAGCAGCACCCTGCCTTTGGAAGACCTCCCCTGCTGCCTCCAAAGGCCAGCTTGCAAGCACTCTCCCCGAGGGAGGCCCGTGATTCCCGCAAGATTCGCACTCTGATCCCAAGCCCGTGAGAAAAGCACTTCGTGGTGGTCCTATCTCAGGGCTCTTGCCCGTAAGCCTAGGGGCCAGCTAGGGGCTCCAAACTCCCAGGCCATGCAGAACCACAAGCACATGTCTTTTCCTGCCCCCTACACTGTCAGAGAGCTTGGGTGAGCCAGAGTCTGTCAGGTAGCTCCTGGGAAAGCCCAGGAGCATCGCCTGTCTGTGATGGGGCAGGGCTGAACTAGGGGCACAGAGGGCCACTTGCTTTCCCTGCTGCCTTGAGGCTGCTGGGACAAAGAGGCCTTGGGCATCGACCCCCTTGCTGGCCTCTTTCCTCTGACCAGGCCGTCCGGGCTCCAGGCCCTTGCAGTGTGGAGAGAGCCCCTGCCAGAAACCTCCCCTCCAATTAGGCCTCAAATGGGGACTAGGCACCAGGAAAAGCGCTCACGGAATGAGCCTGGGGAGGTGCCTGAGCATGTCTGGACTCACTTCCCGCAGCCTGCTCCATCTCGGGGCAGTTCCCCCGGAGGCCAGGAAGGTCTGGTCAAGACTGGCCTGGGGCACTGTCCATGCTGGGACCTGCCCCTGGCCTGTGGGGCCTCTGAGCACAACCAGCACTCTTCTGCTGGAATACCTCAACGGCAGCCTCCAAAGGCCGCTTTGCAAGCAGTCTCACCGGCTGGTCAACTCTCCCTCACTGAGGGAGGCCCGTCTTTCCCGCAAGCTGCGCACTCTCTTCCCAAGCCTGGGAGAAAAGCACTTCGGGGTGTTCCTCTCTCAGGCCTTTGCCCCGGAGCTTTGGGACAGCTAGGGGTTCCACTCACCCAGGGCAAGGCAGAACCACATGCACACGTCACTTCTGGCCCTCTGCACCATCAGAGATCTCGGGTCAGCCAGAGTCTGTCAGGCTGCCCCTGGGCAAGCCCAGCAGCTCGGCTGTGTGTGTAGGGGCAGGACCGACCTAGGGGCACAGTGCGCCACTTGCTCTTCCTGCTGCCCTTAGGCTGCTTTGCAGAAGAGGCCTTGGGAAATGACCCCCTTGCTGGCCCCTTTCCTCTGACCAGCCCATCCATACTCTAGACCCTTGCAGTGTGGAGAGAGCCCCTGCCAGAAACCTCCCCTGCAAGTAGGCCTCAAATGAGGCCTAGGCACCAGGGAAAAGGCGCTAATGAAATGAGGCTGGGGAGGCGCCTTGGCATGTATGGACACACACCCCACAGCCTGCTCTTTCATGGGGCAGTACCCCCGGAGGCCAGGAAGGTCTGGGCAAGTCTGGTCTGGAGCTGTATTCATGCTGGGACCTGCCCCAGGCCTGTGGGTCCTCAGAGAAAATCCAGCACTCTGGCGCTGGAAGACCTCCCCGGTTGCCTCCAAAGGCCAGTTTGCAAGCACTCTACCCGAGGGAGACCCGCATTTCCCGCAAGCCACGCACCCTGCTCCCAAGCCCAGGACAATAACGCATCGGGTTTGTCCGCTCTCAGGCCCTTGGCCAATTGTCTTGGGGACTACTAGGGGATCCACACACCCAGGCCGAGGCAGAACCACATGAGCACGTCTCTTCCTGTCCCTTGCACCGTCAGAGAGCTCGGGTGAGCCAGTGTGTCAGTCAGCACCTGGGCAAGCCCAGCAGCAGCGCCTGTGTGTGATGGGGCAGGGCCGACCTAGGGTCTCTGAGGGCCAGTTGCTCACCCTGCTGCCCTAGGCTGCTTGGCCAAAGAGGCCTTGAACATCTACCCCATTGCTGGCCTCTTCCCTCTGACGAGTCCGTCCGGGCTCCAGTCCCTTGCAGTGTGTAGAGAGGCCCTGCCAGAATCCTCCCCTCCAAGTAGGCCTCAAATGAGGCCTAGGCATCATGGGAAAGGTGCTCAGGGAATGACACTGGGGAGGCGCCTGGGCATGTCTGGAGACACTCCCTGAAGCCTGCCTCTTCGTGGGGCAGTACACCCAGAGGCCAGGAAGGTCTGGTCAAGGCTGTTCTGGGGCAGGGTCCTTGCTGGGGCCTGCCCCTGTCCTGTGGGGCCTCTGAGCAGAACCAGCACTGTGCCGTTTGAAGACGTCACCAGCAGCCTCCAAAGCCTGGTTTGCAAGCACTCTCACAGGCTGGCTGCCTCTCCCTCACCAACGGAGGCCCACGTTTCCCGCAAGCCGCGCACTCTGCACCCATGCCTGGGAGAGAAGTGCTTGTATGGTCCCATCTCAGGCGTTTGCCCATGAGCCTGGCAGACAGCTAGGGGCTCCACACACACAGGCCAAGGCAGAACCACATGCACATGTCTCTTCTGGCCCTCTGTAGTGTCAGAGAGCTCGGGTGAGCAAGACTCTGTCAGGCAGCTCCTGGGCAAGCCCAGCAGCAGCACCTGTGTGTGAAGGGGCAGGGCTGACCTAGGGGCACAGTTGGCCACTTGCTCACCCTGCTGCCTTGAGGCTGCTGTGACAAAGAGGCCTTGGGCATCAACCCACATGCTGGCCTCTTCACTCTGACCAAGCCTTCCGGGCTCCAGTCCGTTGCAGTTGGAGAGAGTCCATGCCAGAAACCTCCCATCCAACTAGCCCTCAAATTAGGCCTAGGCAGCAGGGGAAAAGCGCTCAGGGAATGAGCCTGGGGAGGTGCCTGAGCCTGTTGGACACACTCCCTGCCCCCTGCCCCTTTGTGGGGCAGTACCCCCAGAGGCCAAGAAGGTCTGGTCCAGGCTGGCCTGGTACAGGGTCCTTGCTGGGACTGGTCCCTGGCCTGTGGGTCCTCTGAGCAGGACCAGCACTGTGCAGCTGGAAGAACTCACCGGCAGCCTCCAACGGCCGGTTTGCAAGTACTGTCGCCTGCTGGCCGCCTCTCACTCACCGAGGGAGGCCCACGTTTACCGCAAGCAGCGCATTCTGCTCCAAAGCCTGGAAGAAAAGTGCTACGGGGTATTTTTCTCTCAGGCCTATGCCCCTTCGCCTTACGGACAGCTAGAGGTTCCACTCATCCAGGCCAAGGCAGAACCACATGCACACGTCTTTTCCTGCCCCCTGCACCATCAGAGAGCTTGGGTGAGCAAGAGTCTGTCAGGCAGCTCCTGGACAATCCCAGTAGCAGCGCCTGTGTGTGATGTGGCAGGGCCGACCTAGGGGCACAGTGGGACACTTGCTCTTCCTGGTGCCCTGAGGCTGCTGAGACAAAGAGGCCTTGGCCATCAATCTCCTTGCTGGCCTCTTCCCTCTGACTAAACCGTCTGGGCTCCAGTCCTTGCAGTGTGGAGAGAGCCCCTGCCAGAAACCTCCCCTCCAAGTAGGCCTCAAATGAGGCCGAGGAACCATGGGAAAAGCGCTCAGGGAATGAGCCTGGGGAGGTGCCTGGGCATGTCTGGCCACACTCCCCACCGCCTGCCCATTCTTGAGGCAGAATCCTCGGAGGCCAGGTAGGTCTGGTCAAGGCTGGCCTGGGGCAGGGTCCGAGCTGGAACCTGCCACTGGCCTGTGGATCCTCTGTGCAGAACCAGCACTGTGCCGCTGGAAGACATCACCGGTAGCCTCCAAAGGCCGGTTTGCAAGTACTCTCTCCAGCTGCCAACCTCTCCCTCACCGAGGGAGGCCCGCAATTCCCGCAAGCCCCCCACTCTGCTTAAAAGCCCAGGACAATAGCACTTGGGTGGTCCCCTCTCAGGGCCTTGCCCCTGAGCCTGGGGTCAGCTAGGGGCTCCAATCTCCCAGGCCATGGCAGAACCACATGCACACTAGTCTTCCTGCTCCCTGCACCATCAGAGAGCTCGGGTGAGCCAGAGTATGTCAGGCAGCGCATGGGCAAACCCAGCAGTAGGGCCTGTGTCTCAAGGGGCAGGGCCAACCTAGGGGCACAGTTGGCACTTGCCCTTCATGCTGCCCTGAGGCTGCTGGGGCAAAGAAACCTTGGGAATCGACCCCCTTGCTGGCGTCTTTCCTCTGACCTGGCCATCCGTCCTCCAGGCCCTTGCAGTGTGGAGAGAGCCCCTGCCAGAAACCTCCCCTGCAATTTGCCTCAAATGAGGCCTAGGCACCAGGGAAAAGGTGCTAATAAAATGAGCCTGGGGAGGCGCCTGGTTATGTATGGACACACACCCCACAGCCAGCTCCTTCATGGGGCAGTACCCCCGGAAGCCAGGAAGGTCTCGGCAAGGCTGGTCTGGAGCAGTATCCATGCTGGGACCTGCCCCAGGACTGTGGGGCCACAGAGCAAATCCAGCACTCTGGCTCTGGAAGACTTCCCCGGCTGCCTCCAAAGGCCAGTTTGCAAGCACTCTACCCGAGGGAGACCCGCATTTCCCGCAAGCCACGCACTCTGCTCCCAAGCCAAGGACAATAGCGCATCGGGTTCATCCGCTCTCAGGCCCTTGGCCAATTGCCTTGGGGACAACTAGGGGATCCACACACCCAGGCCGAGGCAGAACCACATGAACACGTCTCTTCCTGCCCCTTGCACCGTCGGAGAGGTCGGGTGAGCCAGAGTGTGTCAGTCAGCACCTGGGCAAGGCCAGCAGCAGCGCCTCTGTGTGATGGGGCAGGGCCATCCTTGGGGCTCTGAGGGTCAGTTTCTCACCTTGCTGCCCTGAGGCTGCTTGGACAAAGAGGCCTTGGGAATAGACCCCCTTGCTGGCCTCTTCCCTCTGACCAGGCCATCCGTGCTCCAGACCCTTGGAGTGTGGAGAGAGCCCCTGCCAGAAACCTCCCCTCCAAGTAGGCCTCAAATGAGGCCTAGGAACCAGGGAAAAGGTGCTAATGGAATGAGCCAGTGGAGGCGACTGGGCATGTATGGACACACTCCCCGCAGCCTGCCCCTTCGTGGGGCAGTTCCCCTGGAGGCCAGTAAGGTCTGGACAAGGCTGGCCTTGGGCAGGGTCCATGCTGGAACCTGCCCGTGACCTGTGTGTCCTTTGAGCAGAACCAGGATTCTGCCTTTGGAACACCTCCCTGGCTGCCTCCAAAGGCCAGTTTGCAAGCACTCTCTCCGAGGGTGCCACGCAATTCTCACAAGCCCCGCACTCTGCTCCCAAGCCCGGGAGAAAAGCGCTTCGAGGTGGTCCTCTCTCAGGGCCATTGCCAATGAGCCTGGGGGCCAGCTATGGGCTCCACACTCCCAGGCCAAGTTAGAACCACATGCACACGTCTTTTCCTGCCCCCTGCACCGTCAGAGAGCTTGGGTGAGCAAGAGTCTGTCAGGCAGCTCCTGGGCAAGCCCAGAAGCAGCGCCTATGTGTGATGGGGCAGGGCCAACCTAGGGGCACAGTGGGCCACTTGCTCTTCCTGCTGCCCTGAGGCTGCTGTGATATAGAGGCCTTGGGCATCGACCCCCTTGCTGGCCTCTTCCCTCTGACCAGGCCATCTGGGCTCCAGTCCTTGCAGTGTGGAGAGAGACCCTGCCAGAAACCTCCCCTCCAGTAGGCCTCAAATGAGGCCTAGGAACCAAGGGAAAGGCACTCAGGGAATGAGCCTGGGGAGGTGCCTGGGCATGTCTGGACACACTCCCCACCGCCTGCCCCTTCTTGAGGCAGTATCCTCGGAGGCCAGGTAGGTCTGGTCAAGGCTGGCCTGGGACAGGGTCCGTGCTGGGACCTGCCACTGGCCTGTGGATCCTCTGTGCAGAACCAGAACTGTGCCGCTGGAAGACATCCCCAGCAGCCTCCAACGGCCGGTTTGCAACTACTCTCTCCAGCTGGCAACCTCTCCCTCACCGAGGGAGGCCTGCAATTCCCGCAAGCCTCCCACTCTGCTTCCAAGCCCAGGACAATAGCGCTTGTGTGGTCCCCTCTCAGGGCCTTGCCCCTGAGCCTGGGAGACAGCTAGGGTCTCCATCTCCCAGGCCAAGGCAGAACCACATGCACACGGGTCTTCCTGCCCCCTCCACCGTGAGAGAGCTCGGGTGAGCCAGAGTATGTCAGGAAGCTCATGGACAAACCCAGCAGCACGACCTGTGTGTGAAGGGGCAGGCCAAACTAGGGGCACAGTGGGCCACTTGCTCTTCCTGCTGCCCTGAGTCTGCTGGGCGAATGAGGCCTTCGGCATCGAACCCTTGCTGGCCTCTTCCCTCTGACCATTCCGTCCGTGCTCCAGGCCCGAGCACTGTGGAGAGAGCCCCTGCCAGAAACCTCCCCTCTAAGTAGGCCTCAAATGCGGCCTAGGCACCAGGGGAAAAGTGCTCAGGGAAGGAGCCTGGGGAGGTGCCTGAGCATGTCTGGACACACTTCCCACAGACTGTCCCTTTGTGGGGCACTAACCCCAAAGGACAGGAAGGTCTGGTCAAGACTGGCCTGGGGAAGTGTCCATGCTGGGACCTGCCCCTGGAATGTGGGGCATCTGAGCACAACCAGCACTCTGCTGCTGGAATACCTCATCGGCAGCCTCCAAAGCCTGGTTTGCAAGCACTCTCACAGGCTGGCGTTCTCTCCCTCACTGAGGGAGACCCGCGTTTCCCGCAATCCACGCACTCTGTTCCAAAGACCAGGAAAATAGCGCATTGTGTTCGTCCGCTCTCAGCCGCTTGCCCCTGTGCCTGGGGGACAGCTACGGGCTCCACACACCCAGGCCAAGGCAGGACCACATGCACACGTCTCTTCCTGCCCCCTGAACCATCAGAGAGCTTGGGAGAGAAAGAGTCTGTCAGGCAGCTCCTGGGCAAGCCCAACAGCACATGTGTGTGATGGGGCAGGGCTGACCTAGAGGCAGTGAGGGCCAGTTGCTCACCCTGCTGCCTTGAGGCTGCTGGGACAAAGACGCCTTGGAAATCGACACCATTGCTGGCCTCTTCCCTCTGACCAGGCCGTCCAGGCTGCAGTCCCTTGTAGTGTGGACAGAGGCCCTGCCAGAAACGTCCCCTCCAAGTAGACCTGAAATGAGAACAAGTTATCTTGAGAATAGTGCTAAGGAATGAGACTGGGGAGGCGCCTCAGCATATCTGGACACACTCCTTACGGCCTGCATCTTCGTGGGGCAGTACACCCAGAGGCCAGAAAGATCTGGGCAACGCTGGCCTGGGGCAGGTCCTTTTTGGGGCCTGCCCCTGGCCTGTCGGGCCTCTGAGCAGAACCAGCACTGTTCCATTGGAACACGTACCAGCAGCCTCCAAAGGCCGGTTTGCAAGCACTCTCCCAGGCTGGCATCCTCTCCCTAAGCGAGGGAGGCCCGGTTTTCCCGCAAGCGGCGCACTCTGCTTCCATGCCTGGGAGAAAAGAGTTTCGGGATGTTCCTCTCTCAGGCCTTTGCCCCTGACCCTGGGAGACAGTTAGGGGCTCCACACTAACAGGCCAAGGCAGAACCACATGCACACGTATCTTGCGGCCCTCTGCACCGTCAGAGAGCTCGGGAGAGCCACAGTCTGTTAGGCAGCTCCTGGGGAAGCCCAGTAGCAGTGCCTGTGTGTCAAGGGGCAGGGCCGACCTAGGGTCACTGAGGGCCACTTGCTCACCCTGCTGCCCTGAGGCTTCTGGGACAAAGAGGCCATGGACATCGACCCCGTTGCTGGCCTCTTCCCTCTCACCACGCCTTCCGGGCTCGAGACACTTGCAGTGTGGAGAGAGCCCCTGGCAGAAACCTCCCCTCCAAATAGGCCTCAAATGAGCCCTGGGAACCATGGGAAAAGCGCTCAGGGAATGATCCTGGGGAGGTGTCTGGGCATGCCTGAACAACTCCCTGCCGCCTGCCCTTTCGTGAGGCAGTAACCCCGGAGGAAAGGAAGGTCTGGTCATGGCTGTCCTGGGGCAGGGTCCATGCTGGAACCTGCCCATGGCCTTTGGGGCCTTTGAGCAGAACCAGGACTCTGCCATTGGAAGACCTCAACAGCAGCCTCCAAAGGCCTGTTTGCAAAATCTCTCGTCTGCTGGCCGTAACTCCCTCCCTGAGGCCGACTCTGCCCCTAGGTCGGCACTTCCCATTGAAACACAGGCAGTCCTGCTGGGGCTGCGGAGGACATGTCTGACAGACTCTGGCTCAACCAAGCTCTCGGAAGGTGCAGGGGGCAGGAACAAACGTATGCATGTGATTCTGCCTCTTCCTGGCAATGTGGATGTCCAAGCTCGACTCCAGGTTCAGGGGAAAGGGCCCAGAGCAAGAACCACCCCGAAGCGCTTTTCTCCCGGCCTTAAGAGCAGAGTGCGCGACTTGCGGGAAAAGCAGATCTCCCTCGGTTGGGAGCGGCAGCATCTGGCGAGAATGGTTGCAAACCGGCCTTTGGAGACAGTTTGGGAGGTCTTTCTGTGGGAAAGGGCCGGTTTTGCTCTGAGTCCACACAGGCCATGGGAAGGATCCAGCAAGACCCCTGTCCTTGGCCAGCCTTGCCCAGACCTCGCTGGCCTCCAGGTTGCTGCCCCATGAAGGGGCAGGCTGCAGGGTGTGTGTCTAGACATGCCTGGTCGCCTCCCCAGTCACTTACCCCTAGCATATTTCCCCTGATCTAGGCCACTTTTGAGTCCAACTCGGAGGGAAGTGCTGGCAGAGGTTGTCTCCACACTGCAAGGACTTGGAGCTCAGACGGCCTGGTGAGAGGGAAGTGGGGATTCACGGGTTGCATGCCCAAAGCCTTTTTCTCCCAGCAGCCTCAGGGCAGCTGGGAGAGCAAGAGGCCCACTCTGCCCCTAGGTCAGATCTGCCCCTTGACACACAGGCTGTGCTGCTGGGGTGGCCGACGATGTGCCTCACAGACTCCGGCTCACTCGAGCTCTCGGAAGGTGCAGGGCTCAGGAAACGACGTGTGAATGTGGTTCTTTCTCGGCCTGGGAGTTTGGACCTCCAAGGTTGACTCCAGGCTCAGGGGCAAGGGCCCAGTGAAAGGACCACCCGGATGTGCTTTTCTACCGGCTTGGGAGCGGATTGCGCGACTTGCGGGATAAACAAGCCTCCCTTGGGGTGGGAGGTGCGGCAGCCGGCGAGAATGCTTGCAACCGGCCCTTGGAGGCAGCCGGGGAGGTCTTCATGTGGGAAAGGGGTGGTTCTGCTGAGAGGACCCACAGGCCAGGGCCAAAACCCAGCATGGTCTCTGCCCTTGGCCAGGGTTGCCCAGACATTCCGGGCCTCCGGGGCTGCTGCCCCATGAAGGGCACGCTGCGGGGAGTGTGTCCAGACATGCCTGGTGACCTCCCCAGTCTCTGACCCCCTAGCGCATTTCCCCTGTGCTTGGCCTTATATGAGGCCTACTAGGAGGGGAGGTGCTGGCATGGGCTGTTATCACAAGCAAGAGCCTAGAGCTCAGACGGCCTGGTCACAGGGAAGTGCGGAGCAAGTGTGTGGATTCCCAAGGTCTCTTTGGCCCAGCAGCCACCAGCAAGGTGGGAGAGCAAAAGGCCCACTCTGCCCCTAGATCATCTGTGCCCCTTGACACACAGGCAGGCCTGCTGGGACTGCAGAGGACTTGTCTGACAGACTCAGGCTCAAACAAGTTCTCGGAAGGTGCAGGGGGCGGGAACAAACGTATGCATGTGATTCTGCCTCTTCCTGGCAATGTGGATGTCCAAGCTTGACTCCAGGCTCACGGAATAGGGCCCAGAGCAAGGACCACCCCGAAGCGCTTTTCTCCCGGGCTTAAGAGCAGAGTGCGCGACTTGCGGGAAACGCAGGCCTCCCTCGGCAGGGAGTGGCAGCTGTCTGGCAAGAACGCTTGCAAACCGGCCTTTGGAGGCAGTGGGGAGGTCTTCCTGCGGGAAAGGGCCGGTTCTGCACAGAGTCCCCACAAGCCATTGGAAGGACCCAGCAAGACCTCTGTCCATGGCCAGCCTTGCCCAGACCTCCCTGGCCTCCGGGGCTGCTGCCCCATGAAGGGGCTGGCTGCTGGGTGTGTGTCTAGACATGCCTGGTCGCCTCCCCAGTCACTTACCCCTAGCATATTTCCCCTGGTCTAGGCCACTTTTGAGTCCAACTCGGAGGGAGGTGCTGGCAGAGGCTGTCTCCACACTGCAAGGACTTGGAGCTCAGACGGCCTGGTGAGAGGGAAGTGGGGAGCAACGGGTTGGATGCCCAAAGCCTCTCTCTCCCAGCAGCCTCAGGGCAGTTGGGAGAGTAAGAGGCCCACTCTGCCCCTAGGTCGGCTCTGCCCCTTGATACACAGGCATTCCTGCTGGGGCTGCGGAGGACATATGTGACAGATTCTGGCTCAACTAAGTCTTCGGTAGGTGCAGGGGGCAGGAACAAACGTATGCATGTGATTCTGCCTCTTCCTGGCAATGTGGATGTCCAAGCTCGACTCCAGGCTCAGGGGCAAGGGCCCAGAGAAAGGACCACCCCGATGTGCTTTTCCCCGGCTTGGGAGCGGATTGTGCGACTTGCGGGAAAAACAAGCCTCGCTTGGGGTCGGAAGTGCGGCAGCCTTCGAGAATGCTTGCAACTGGCCCTTTGAGGCAGCCTGGGAGGCCTTCATGCGGGAAAGGGGTGATTCTGCTGAGAGGACCCACAGGCCAGGGGCAGCAACTAGCATGGTCTCTGCCCTTGGCCAGGGTTGCCCAGAACTTACAGGCCTCCGGGGCTGCTGCCCCATGAAGGGCAGGCTGCGTGGAGTGTGTCCAGACATGCCTGGTTACCTCCCCAGTCTCTTACCCCCTAGCGCATGTCGCCTGTGCTTGGCCTAATTTAAGGCCTACTCGGAGGGGAGGTGCTGGAATGTGCTGTTTTCACACAGCAAGAGCCTGGAGCTCAGACGGTCTGGTTACTGGGAAGTGTGGAGCAAGTGTGTGGATGCCCAAGGCCTCTTTGTCCCAGCAGTCTCCAGCAAGGTGGGAAAGCAAGACGCCCACTCTACCCTGGGTCGGCTCTGCCCCTTGAAACACAGGCAGTCCTGATCGGGCTGTGGAGGACATGTCTGACAGACTCTGGCTCAAACAAGTCCTCGGAATGTGCAGGGGGAAGGAACAAACTTATTCATGTGATTCTGCCTCTTCCTGGCAATGTGGATGTCCAAGCTTGACTCCAGGCTCAGGGAAAATGTCCCAGAGCAAGGACTACCCCGAAGCGCTTTTCTCCCGGGCTGAAGAGCAGAGTGCGCGACTTGCGGGAAAAGCAGTCCTCCCTCGGCAGGGAGCGGCAGCAGTCTGGCGAGAATGCTTGCAAACCGGCCTTTGGAGGCAATTGGGGAGGTCTTCCTGCGGGAAAGGTCCGGTTCTGCACAGAGTCCCCACAGGCCATGGGAAGGACCCAGCAAGACCTCTGTCCATGGCCAGCATTGCCCAGACCTCCCTGGCCTCCGGGGCTGCTGCCCCATGACGAGGCAGGCTGCTGGGTGTGTGCCTAGACATGCCTGGTCGCCTCCCGAGTCACTTACCCCCTAGCATATTTCCTGTGGCCTAGGCTTCTTTTGAATCCAACTAGGAGGGAGGTGCCGGCAGAGGCTGTCTCCACACTGCAAGGACTTGGAACTCAGACGGCCTGGTGAGAGGGAAGTGGGGAGCAACGGGTTGCATGCCCAACGCCTTTTTCTCCCAGCAGCCTCAGGGCAGCTGGGAGAGCAGGAGTCCCACTCTGCCCCTAGGTCGGCTCTGCCCCTTGACACACAGGCTGTGCTGCTGGGGTGGCCGAGGATGTGCCTCACAGACTCCGGCTGACTCGAGCTCTCGGAAGGTGCAGGGCTCAGGAAACGACGTGTGCATGTGGTTCTTTCTTTGCCTGGGAGTGTGGACCTCCAAGGTTGACTCCAGGCTCAGGGGCAAGGGCCCAGAGAAAGGACCACCCCGATGTGCTTTTCTCCCGGCTTGGGAGCTGATTGCGCGACTTGCGGGAAAAACAAGCCTCCCTTTTTGTGGGAGGTGCGGCAGACGGCGAGAATGCTTGCAACCGGCCCTTGGAGGCAGCCGGGGAGGTCTTCATGCGGGAAAGGGGTGGTTCTGCTGAGAGGACCCACAGGCCAGGGGCAACACCCAGCATGGTCTCTGCCCTTGGCCAGGGTTGCCCAGACCTTCCGGGCCTCCGGGGCAGGTGCCCCATGAAGGGCACGCTGCGGGGAGTGTGTCCAGACATGCCTGGTGACCTCCGCAGTCTCTTACCCCCAAGCGAATTTCCCCTGTGCTTGGCCTTATATGAGGCCTACTAGGAGGGGAGGTGCTGGCATGGGCTGTTATCACAAGCAAGAGCCTAGAGATCAGACGGCCTGGTCACAGGGAAGTGCGGAGCAAGTGTGTGGATTCCCAAGGCCTCTTTGGCCCAGCAGCCTCCAGCAAGGTGGGAGAGCAAAAGGCCCACTCTGCCCCTAGATCATCTCTGCCCCTTGACACACAGGCAGTCCTTCTGGCGCTGCGGAGTACATGTTTGACAGACTCTGGCTCAACCAAGTCCTCGGAAGGTGCAGGGGGCAGGAAGAAACGTATGCATGTGATTCTGCCTGTTCCTGGCACTGTGGATGTCCAAGCTTGACTCCAGGCTCAGGGCCAAGGGCCCAGATCAAGGACCACCCCGAAGCGCTTTTCTCCCGGGCTTAAGAGCAGAGTGCGCGACTTGCGGGAAAAGCAGTCCTCCCTCGGCAGGGAGCGGCAGCAGTCTGGCGAGAATGCTTGCAAACCGGTCTTTGGAGGCAATTGGGGAGGTCTTCCTGCGGGAAAGGGCCGGTTCTGCACAGAGTCCCCACAGGCCATGGGAAGGACCCAGCAAGACCTCTGTCCATGGCCAGCCTTGCCCAGACCTCCCTGGCCTCCGGGGCTGCTGCCCCATGAAGGGGCAGGCTGCTGGGTGTGTGACTAGACATCCCTGGTCGCCTCCCAAGTCACTTATCCCCTAGCATATTTCCTCTGGCCTAGGCTTCTTTTGAGTCCAACTAGGAGGGAGGTGCCGGTAGAGGCTGTCTCCACACTGCAAGGACTTGGAACTCAGACGGCCTGGTGAGAGGGAAGTGGGGAGCAACGGGTTGCATGCCCAACGCCTTTTTCTCCCAGAAACCTCAGGGCAGCTGGGAGAGCAGGAGACACACTCTGCCCCTAGGTCGGCTCTGCCCCTTGACACACAGGCTGTGCTGCTGGGGTGGCCGAGGATGTGCCTCACAGACTCCGGCTGACTCGAGCTCTCGGAAGGTGCAGGGCTCAGGAAACGACGTGTGCATGTGGTTCTTTCTTGGCCTGGGAGTGTGGACCTCCAAGGTTGACTCCAGGCTCAGGGGCAAGGGCCCAGAGAAAGGACCACCCCGATGTGCTTTTCTCCCGGCTTGGGAGCTGATTGCGCGACTTGCGGGAAAAACAAGCCTCCCTTTTGGTGGGAGGTGCGGCAGATGGCGAGAATGCTTGCAACCGGCCCTTGGAGGCAGCCGGGGAGGTCTTCATGCAGGAAAGGGGTGGTTCTGCTGAGAGGACACACAGGCCAGGGGCAGCACCCAGCATGGTCTCTGCCCTTGGCCAGGGTTGCCCAGTACTTCCGGGCCTCCGGGGCAGCTGCCACATGAAGAGCACACTGCGGGGAGTTTGTCCAGACATACCTAGTCACCTGCCAGTCCCTTGCCCCCTAGCGCATTTCCCCTGTGCTTGGCCTTATTTAAGGCCTACTCGGAGGGGAGGTGCTGGCATGGGCTGTTATCACACAGCAAGAGCCTGGATCTCAGACGGCCTGATCACAAGGAAGTGCGGAGAAAGTGTGTGGATTCTCAAGGCCTCTTTGGCCCAGCAGCCTCAGGGCAGCTGGGAGAGCAAGAGGCCCATTCTGCCCCTAGATCATCTCTGCCCCTTGACACACAGGCAGTCCTTCTGTCGCTGCGGAGGACAGGTCTGACAGACTCTGGCTCAACCAAGTCCTCGGAAGGTGCAGTGAGCAGGAACAAACGTATGCATGTGATTCTGCCTGTTCCTGGCACTGTGGATGTCCAATCTTGACTCCAGACTCAGGGCCAAGGGCCCAGATCAAGGACCACCCCGAAGCGCTTTTCTTCCGGGCTTAAGTGCAGAGTGCGCGACTTGCGGGAAAAGCAGATCTCCCACGGCAGGGAGCAGCAGCAGTCTGGCGAGAATGCTTTCAAACCGGCCTTTGGAGGCAGTTGAGGAGTTCTTCCTGCGGGAAAGGGCCAGTTCTGCTCAGAGTCCCCACAGGACATGAGAAGGACCCCGTAAGACCCCTGTCCTTGGCCAGCCTTGCCCAGACCTGCCTATCCTCCGGGGCTCCTGCCCCATGAAGGGGCCGGCTGCGGGGTGTGTGTCTAGACATGCCTGGTCGCCTCCCCAGTCACTTACCCCCTAGCATATTTCCCCTGGCATAGGGTTCTTTTGAGTCCAACTCGGAGGGGAGAAGTTGGCATGGGCTGTTTTCACACAGCAAGAGCCTGGAGCTCCGACGGGCTGGTCACTTGGACATTCGGAGCAAGTGTGTCTATGCCCAAGGCCACTTTGTCCCAGCAGCCTCCAGCAAGGTGGGAAAGCAAGAGGCCCACTCTGCACCTAGATCATCTCTGCCCCTTGACACACAGGCAGTCCTGCTGGGGCTGCGCAGGACATGTCTGACAGACTCTGGCTCAAACAAGTCCTCGGAAGGTGCATCGGGCAGGAACAAACGTGTGCATGTGATTCTGCCTCTTCCTGGCAATGTGGATGTCCAAGGTTGACTCCAGGCTCAGGGGCAAGGGCCCAGAGAAAGGACCACCCCGAAGCGCTTTTCTCCCGGGCTTAAGAGCAGAGTGCGCGACTTGCGGGAAAAGCAGGCCTCCCTCGTCAGGGAGCGGCAGCAGTCTGGCGAGAATGCTTGCAAACCGGCCTTTGCAGGCAGTTGGGGTAGTCTTCCCGCGGGAAAGGGCCGGTTCTGCTCAGAGTCCCCACAGGCCATGGGAAGCACCCAGCAAGACCCCTGTCCTTGGCCAGCCTTGCCCAGACCCCCCCTGGCCTCCGGGGCTCCTGCCCCATGAAGGGGCAGGCTGCAGGGTGTGTGTCTTGACATGCCTGGTCGCCTCCCCATGCCCTTACCCCTAGCGCATTTCCCCTGAGTTTAACCTAATTTTAGGCCTACTTAGAGGGGAGGTGCTGGCATGGGCTGTTTTCACACAGCAAGAGCCTGGAGCACAGAGTGCCTGGTCACAGGGAAGTGCAAAGCAAGAGTCCACACACCCAGGCCAAGGCAGAACCACATGAACACGTCTCTTCCTGCCCCCTACACTGTCAGAGACCTTGGGTGAGCCAGAGTCTGTCAGGCCCACTCCTGGGCAAACCCAGCAGCAGCGCCTGTGTGTGATGGGGCAGGTCCGACCTAGGGACACAGTGGGCCACTTACTCTCCCTACTGCCCTGAGGCTTCTGGGCCAAAGAGACCTTGGACATCGACCCCCTTCCTGGCCTCTTCCCTCTGACCAAGCCATCCGGCCTCCAGGCCCTTGCAGTGTGGATAGAGCCCCTGCCAGAAACCTCCCCTCCAAGTAGGCCTCAAATGAGGCCTAAGCACCAGGGGAAAAGTGCTCAGGGAAGGAGCCTGGGGAGGTGCCTGAGCATGTCTGGACACACTTCCCGCAGCCTGCCCCTTCATGGGCAGTTCCCCGGAGGCCAGGAATGTCTGGGCAAGTCTGGCCTGGGACAGGTTCCATGCTGGAATCTGCCTGTGGCCTGTGGGGGATCTGAGCAGAACCAGCTCTTTGCCGCTGGAAGAACTCCCCAGCTGATTCAAAGGCCAGTTTGCGAGCACTCTCCCCGAGCGAGGCCCGCAATTGCCTTAAGCTGCACACTCTGCTCCCAGCCCGGGAGAAAAGTGCTTCGGGGTGGCCCTCTCTCAGGGCCCTTGCCCCTGAGCCTAGGGGATAGCTAGTGGCGCCACACACCCAGGCCAAGGGAGAACCCCATATACACGTCCTTTCCTGCCCCCTACACCGTCAGAGGTCTCGGGTGAACCATTGTCTGTCAGGCAGCTCCTGGGCAAGCCCAGGAGCAACGGTTGTCTGTGATGGGTCAGGGCCCACGTAGGGGACTGAGGGCTACCAGCTCAACCTGCTTCCCTGAGGCTGCTGGGAGAAAGAGGCCTTGGGCATCGACCCCCTTGCTGGCCTCTTCCCTCTGACCAGGCCGTGTGGGATCCAGGCCCTTGCAGTGTGGAGAGAGGCCCTGCCAGAAACCTGCCCTCTAATTAGGCCTCACGTGAGGCCTAGGAACCATGGGAAAGGCGTTCAGGGAATGAGATTGCGGAGGCGCATAGGCATGTCTGGACACACTCCCCGCTACCTGCCCCTTCGTTGTGCATTACCCCCGGAGGCCAGGAACGTCTGGTCAAGGCTGGTGTCGGGCAGGGTCCAGGCTGGGACCTGACCCTGGCCTGTGGGGCCTCTGAGCACAACCAGCACTTGTGCTGCTGTAAGACATCACCAGTAGCCTACAAAGGCAGTTTTGCAAGGACTCTCACCGGCTGGCTGCCTATCCCTCACCGAGGGAGGCCCGCATTTCCCCCAAGCCGCGCACTCTACTCCGAAGACTGGGAGAAAAGTGTTTCGGGGTGTTCCTCTCTCAGGCCTTTGCCACTGAGCCTGGGAGAAAGCTAGGGGCTCCACACACCCAGGCTAAGGCAGAACCACATGCACAGTCTCTTCCGGCCCTCTGCATCGTCAGAGAGCTCGGGTGAGCCAGAGTCTGTTAGGCAGCTCCTGGGCAAGCCCAGCAGCAGCGCCTGTGTGGGAAGGGGCAGGGCCGACCGTGGCGCACAGTGGGCCACTTGCTCTCCCTACTGCCCTGAGGCTGCTGGGCCAAAGAGGCCTTGGGCATCAACCCCCTTGTTGTCCTCTTCCCTCTGACCATGCCGTCCAGGCCCCAGGCGCTTGCAGTGTGGAGAGAGTCCCTGCCAGAAACCTCCCCTCCAAGTAGCCCTCAAATGAGGCCTAAGCACCATGGGAAAAGCACTCAGGGAATGAGCTCGGGGAGGTGCCTGAGCATGTCTGGACACACACCCCGCCCCCTGCCCCTTTGAGGAGCAGTACCACCAGAGACCAGGAAGATCTGGTCAAGGCTGGCCTGGTGCAGGTTCCTTGCTGGGACCGGCCCCTGGCCTGTGGGTCCTCTGAGCTGGACCAGCACTGTGCCGCTGGAAGACCACTCCGGCAGCCTCCAAAGGCCGGTTTACAAGCACTCTCGACCGCTAGTCGCCTCTCACTCAGCGAGGGAGGCCCACGTTTACCGCAAGCAGCGCATTCTGCTCCCAAGCCTGGGAGAAAAGCGCTTCGGGGTATTCTTCACTCAGGCCTTTGCCCCTGAGCCTTAGGGACAGCTAGATGTTCCACTCACCCAGGCCAAGGCAGAACCACATGCACACGTCTCTTCTGGCCCTCTGCACCATCAGAGAGCTGGGGTGAGCCGGAGAATGTCAGGCTTCTCCTGGCCAAACCCAGCAGCAGCGTCTGTGTGTGAATGGGCATGAGAGACCTAACGGCACAGTGGGCCCCTTGCTCTTCCTGCTGCCTAGATGTTCCTGAGCCAAAGTGTCCTTGGGCATAGACCCCCTTCCTGGCCTCTTCCCTCTGACCATGCAATCCGTGCTCCAGACCCTTAGGGTTTGTTGAGAGCACCTGCCAGAAACCTCCCCTCCAAGTAGGCCTCAAATGAGGCCTAGGCACCAGGGAAAAGGCGCTAATGCAATGAGCCTGTGGAGGCGACTGGGCATGTATGGACACACTCCCTGCAGCCTGCCCCTTCGTGGGGCAGTTCCCCCGGAGGCCAGGAAGGTCTGGACAAGGCTGGCCGGGGACAGGGTCCATGCTGGAACCTGCCGGTGTCCTGTGGGGCCTTTGAGCAGAACCAGGACTCTGTTGTTGGAAGAACTCGCCGGCTGACTCCAAAGGCCAGTTTGCAAGAACTCTCCCCGAGGGAGGCCCGCGATTCCCACAAGCCCCGAACTCTGCTACCAAGCCCGGGAGAAAAGCGCTTCGATGTGGTCCTCTCTCAGGGCCATTGCCCCTGAGCCTGGAGGCCAGCTATGGGCTCAACAGTCCCATGCCATGGCAGAAACACATGCACACATCTTTTCCTGCCCCCTGCACCGTCAGAGAACTTGGGTGAGCAAGAATCTGTCAGGCAGCTCCTGGGCAAGCCCAGCAGCAGCGCCTGTGTGTGAGGGGCAGGGCCAATCTAGGGGCACAGTTGGCAACTTGCTCCTCCTGCTGCCCAGAGGCTGCTGGGACAAAGGGGCCTTGGACATCGAACCCCTTGCTGGCCTCTTCCCTCTGAGCAGGCCGTCCGGGCTCCAGTCCCTTGCAGTGTGGAGAGAGGCCCTGCCAGAAACCTCCCCTCCAAGTAGGCCTTAAATGAGGCCTAGGAACCAAGGGAAAGGCACTCAGGGAATGAGCCTGGGGAGGTGCCTGGGCATGTCTGGACACACTCCCCGTCGCCTGCCCCTTTGTGAGGCAGTACCCTGGGAGGCCAGGATGGTCTGGTCAAGGCTTGCCTGGGGCAGGGTCCTTGCTGGGACCTGCCACTGGTTGTGGGTCCTCTGTGCAGAAACAGCACTGTGCCGCTGAAAGACATCACCGGCAGCCTCCAAAGGGTGGTTTGCAAGTAAACTCTCCAGGTGGCAACCTCTCCCTCACTGAGGGAGGCCTGCGATTCCCGCAAGCCACGCACTCTGCTTCCAAGCCCAGGAGAAATGCGCTTGGGTGGTCCCCTCTCAGGGCCTTGCCCCTGAGCCAGGGGTCAGCTAGGGGCTCCAAACTCCCAGGCCAAGGCAGAGCCACATGCACATGAATCTTCCTGCCCCCTGTACCGTCAGAGAGCTCGGGTGAGCCAGAGTCTATCAGGCAGTTCATGGGCAAACCCAGCAGCAGCGCCTGTGTGTGAAGGGCCTGGGAGGACCTAGGGGCACAGTGGGCAACTTGCTCACCCTGCTGCCCTGAGGCTGCTGGGCAAAGAAGGCCTTGGGCTTCGACCCCCTTGCTGGCCTCTTGCCTCAGACCATGCCGTCCGGGCTGCAGGTCTTTGCAGTGTGGAGTGAGCCCCTGCCAGAAACCTCCCCTCCAAGTAGCCCTCGAATTAGCTCTAGGCACCAGGGGAAAATCATTCAGGGAATGAGCCTGGGGAGGTGCCTCAGCATGTCTGGACACATTTCCCGCAGCCTACCCCTTCGTGGGGCAGTACCCCCGGAGGCCAGGTAGGGCTGGGCAAGGCTAGCCTGGGGCAGGGTCCATGCTGGAACCTGCCCATGGCCTGTGGGGCCTCTGAGCAGAACCAGCACTCGGCCGCTGGAAGACTTCCCGGGCTGCCTCCAAAGGCCAGTTTGCAAGCACTCTCCCCGAGGGAGACCCGCGATTCCGGCAAGGTTCGCACTCTGATCCCAAGCCTGGGAGAAAAGCGCTTCGCGGCGGTCCTATCTCAGGGGCCTTGCCCCTGAGCCTGGGGGCCAGCTAGGGGCTCCAAACTCCCAGGCCATGCAGAACCACAAGCACATGTCTTTTCCTGCCCCCTACACTGTCAGAGAGCTTGGGTGAGCCAGAGTCTGCCAGGTAGCTCCTTGGAAAGCCCAGGAGCATCGCCTGTCTGTGATGGGCAGGGCCGAACTAGGGGCACAGAGGGCCACTTGCTCTCCTTGCTGCCTTGAGGCTGCTGGGACAAAGAGGCCTTGGGCATCGACCCCCTTGCTGGCCTCTTTCCTCTGCCCAGGCCATCCGGGCTCCAGGCCCTTGCAGTGTGGAGGGAGCCCCTGCCAGAAACCTCCCCTCCAATTAGACCTCAAATGAGGCCTAGGCACCAGGGAAAGGCGCTCACGGAATGAGCCTGGGGAGGTGCCTGAGCATGTCTGGACTCACTTCCCGCAGCCTGGTCCTTCGTGGGGCAGTTCCCCCAGAGGCCAGGAAGGTCTGGGCAAGGCTGGCCTGGGGGCAGGGTCTATGCTGGAACCTGCCCGTGGCCTGTGGGTACTTTGAGCAGAACCAGGACTCTGGTGCTGGAAGACCTCCCCGGCTGCCTCCAACGGCCAGTTTGTAAGCACTTTCACCGAGGGAGGCCCGCGATTCCCAGAAGCTGCGCACTCTGCTCCCAAGCCCGGGAGATAAGCGCTTCGTGTCTGTCCTCTCTCAGGGCCATTTCCCATAAGCCTGGGGGCCAGCTAGGGGCTCCAAACTCCCAGGCCATTGCAAAACCACATGCACACGTCTTTTCCTGCCCCCTGCACCATCAGAGACCTTGGGTTAGCAAGAGTCTGTCAGGCAGCTCCTGGACAAGCCCAGCAGGAGCACCTGTGTGTGATGGGGCAGGGCTGACCTAGGGACACAGTGGGCCACTTTCTCACCCTGCTTCCCTGAGGCTGTTGGGCCAAAGAGGCCTTGGGCATCGACCCCCTTGCTGGCCTCTTCCCTCTGACCAGGCCGTCTGGGCTCAAGTCCATTGCAGTGTGTAGAGAGTCCCTGCCAGAAACATCCCCTCCAAGTAGGCCTCAAATATGGCCTATGAACCATGGGAAAGGTGCGAAAAGAATTCGACTGGGAAGGCAACTGGCATGTCTGGACACAATCCCCGCCACCTGCCCCTCTCTGGGGCAGTACCCCCAGAGGCCACGAAGGTCTGGTCAAGGCTGGCCTGGTGCAGGGTCCTTACTGGATCATCCCCCTGGCGTGTGGGTCCTCTGAGAAGAACCAGCACTGTGCCGCTAGAAGACATCACCACCAGCCTCCAAAGGCCGGTTTGCAAGCACTCTCGCCGGCTGGCCGCCTCTCCCTCACCAAGGGAGTCCCGCGTTTACCACAAGCAGGGTACTCTGCTCCCAAACCTGGGAGAAAAGTGCTTCGGGGTGTTCCTCCCTCAGACCTTTGCCACTAAGCCTTAGGGAGAGCTAGGAGTTCAACTCACCCAGGCCAAGGCAGAACCACATGCAAACGTCTCTTCCGCCCCTCTGCACCATCAGAGAGCTCGGGTGAGCCAGAGAATGTCAGGCTGCTCCTGGGCAAGCCCAGCAGCAGCGCCTGTGTGTGAATGGGCAGGACCGACCTAGGGGCACAGTGGGCCACTTGCTCTTCCTGCTGCCCTGAAGCTGCTGGGCCAAAGAGGCCTTGGGCATCGACCCCCTTGCTGGCCTCTTCCCTCTGACCAGGCCATCCATGCTCCAGAACCTTGAAGTGTGGAGACAGCCCCTGCCAGAAACCTCCCCTCCAAGTAGGCCTCAAATGAGGCCTAGGCACCAGGGAAAAGGCGCTAATGGGATGAATCTGTGGAGGCGACTGGGCATGTATGGACACGCTCCCCGTAGCCCGCCCCTTCGTGGGGCAGATCCCCGGGAGGCCAGGAAGGTCTGGACAAGGCTGCCCTGGGGCAGGGTCCATGCTGGAAGCTGCCCGTGTCCTGTGGGGCCTTTGAGCAGAACCAGGGCTGTGCCGCTGGAAGACCTCCCCAGCTGCCTCCAAAGGCCAGGTTGCAAGCACTCTGCCCGAGGGAGGCCCGCGATGCCTGAGCATGTCTGGACACACTTCCCGAAGCCTGCCCCTTCCTGGGGCACTACCCCCAAAGGACAGGAAGATCTGGTCAGGACTGGCCTGGGGCAGTGTCCATGCTGGGACCTGCCCCAGGCCTGTGGGGCCTCTGAGCACAGCCAGCATTCTGATGCTGGAATACCTCACCGGCAGCCTCCAAAGGCTGGTGTGCAAGCACTCTCACAGGCTGGCATCCTCTCCCTCACCGAGGGAGACCCACGTTTCCCGCAAGCCACGTACCCTGTTCCCAAGTCCAGGACAATAGTGCATCGGGTTCGACCGCTCTCAGGCCCTTGCCCCAGTGCCTGGGGAACACTAGGGGCTCCACACACCCAGGCCAAGGCAGAACCACATGCACACATCTCTTTGTGCCCCCTGCAACGTCAGAGAGCTTGGGTGAGCCAGAGTCTGTCAGGCCGGTCCTGGGCAAGCCCAACAACAGCGCCTGTGTGTGATGGTGCAGGGGCGACCTAGGGGCACTGATGGCACTTGCTCACCCTGCTGCCCTGAGGCTGCTGGGCCAAACAGGCCTTGGACATCGACCCCCTTGCTGGCCTTTTCCCTCTGACCAGGCCATCCGGGCTCCAGTCCTTTGCAGTGTGGAAAAAGGCCCTGCCAGAATCCTCCCTTCCAAGTAGGCCTCACATGAGGCCTAGAAATCATGGGAAAGTCGCTAACGGAATGAAACTGGGGAGGCGCCTGGCCATGTCTGGACACACTCCCCGCCGCCTGCCCCTTCGTGGGGCAGTACCCCCAGAGGCCAGGAAGGTCTGGTCAAGGCTGGCCTGGGGCAGGGTCCTTGCTGGGACCTGGCCCTGGCTGGTGGGTACTCTGAGCAGAACCAGCATTGTGCCGCTTGAAGACCTCACCAGGAGCCTCCAAAGGCCGCTTTGCAAGCAGTCTCACCGGCTGGTCAACTCTCCCTCACTGAGAGAGGCCCGTCTCTCCCGCAAGCTGCGCACTCTCTTCCCAATCCTGGGAGAAAAGCGCTTTGGGGTGTTCCTCTCTCAGGCCTTTGCCCCAGAGCTTGGGGACAGCTAGGGGTTCCATTCACCCAGGCCAAGGCAGAACGACATGCACACGTCACTTCTGGCCCTCTGCACCATCAGAAATCTCGGGTGAGCCAGAGTCTGTCAGGCTGCCCCTGGGCAAGCCCAGCAGCAACGCCTGTGTGTGAAGGGGCAGGAACGACCTAGGGGCACAGTGCACCTTTTGCTCTTCCTGCTGCCCTTAGGCTGCTGGGCCAAAGAGGCCTTGGGGAACGACCCCCTTGCTGGCCCCTTTCCTCTCACCAGGCCATCCGTCCTCCAGACCCTTGCAGTGTGGAGAGAGCCCCTGCCAGAAACCTCCCCTGCAAGTAGGCCTCAAATGAGGCCTAGGCACCAGGGAAAAGGCGCTAAAAAAATGAGCCTGGGGAGATGCCTGGGCATGTATGGACACACACCCCACAGCTTGCTCCTTCATGGGGCAGTACCCCCGGAGGCCAGGAAGGTCTGGGCAAGTCTGGTCTGGAGCAGTATCCATGCTGGGACCTGCCCCAGGCCTGTGGGGCCACAGAGCAAATGCAGCACTCTGGCGCTGGAAGACCACCCCGGCTGCCTCCAAAGGCCAGTTTGCAAGCACTCTACTCGAGGGAGACCCGCATTTACCGCAAGCCACGCACTCTGCTCCCAAGCCCAGGACAATAGCGCATCGGGTTCTTCCGCTCTCAGGTCCTTGGCCAATTGCCTTGGGGACAACTAGGGGATCCACACACCCAGGCCGAGGCAGAACCACATGAACACGTCTCTTCCTGCCCCTTGCACCGTCAGAGAGCTCGGGTGAGCCAGAGTGTGTCAGTCAGCACCTGGGCAAGGCCAGCAGCAGCGCCTGTGTGTGATGGGGCAGAGCCAACCTAGGGGCCCTGAGGGCCAGTTCCTCACCGTGCTGCCCTGAGGCTGCATGGCCAAAGAGGCCTTGGACATCGACCCCATTGCTGGCCTCTTCCCTCTGACGAGGCTGTCTGGGCTCCAGTCCCTTGCAGTGTGGAGAGAGGCCCTGCCAGAATCCTCCCCTCCAAGTAGGCCTCAAATGAGGCCTAGGTATCATGGGAAAGGTGCTCAGGGAATGAGACTGGGGAGGCGCCTGGGCATGTCTGGAGACACTCCCTGCAGCCTGCCTCTTCGTGGGGCCGTACACCCAGAGGCCAGGAAGGTCTGGTCAAGGTTGGTCTGGGGCAGGGTCCTTGCTGGGACCTGCCCCTGTCCTGTGGGCCCTCTGAGCAGAACCAGCACTGTGCCGTTGGAAGACGTCACCAGCAGCCTCCAAAGGCTGGTTTGCAAGCACTCTCGCAGGCTGGCCGCCTCTCCCTCACCGACGGAGTCCCATATTTCCCACAAGCCGCGCACTCTGCTCCCATGCCTGGGAGAAAAGCGCTTGTGTGGTCCAATCTCAGGCCTTTGCCCATGAGCCTGGGGGACAACTAGGGGCTCCACACACACAGGCCAAGGCAGAACCACATGCACCCGTCTTTTCCTGCCCTCTGCACCGTCCGAGAGTTTGAGTGAACAAGAGTCTGTCAGGCAGCTCCTGGGCAAGCCCAGTAGCAGCTCCTGTGTGTGATGGGGCAGGGCCGACCTAGGGGCACAGTGGGCCACTTGCTCACCCTGTTACCCTGAGGCTGCTGGGACAAAGAGGCCTTGGGCATCAACTCACTTGCTGGCCTCTTCACACTGACCAGGCTGTCCGGGCTCCAGTCCGTTGCAGTTGGAGAGAGGTCATGCCAGAAATCTCCCCTCCAAGTAGGCCTCAAATGTGGCCTATGAAGCATGGGAAAGGCGCGAATGGAATTCGAATGGGGAGGCGCCTGGGCATGTCTGGACACACTCCCCGCCACCTGCCCCTTTGTGGGGCAGTACCCCCAGAGGCCAGGAATGTCTGGTCAAGGCTGACCTGGTGCAGGGTCCTTGCTGGGACCTGCCTCTGGCCTGTGGGTCCTCTGAGCAGAACCAGCACTCTGCCGCTGGAAGACCTCACCGGGAACCTCCAAAGGCCGGTTTGCAAGCACTCTCGCTGGCTGGCTGCCTCTCTCTCACCGAGGGACGCCTGCCTTTCCCGGAATCCACACACTCTGCTCCGAAGCCTGGGAGAGAAGCGCTTCGGGGTGATCCTCTCTCAGGCCATTGCCCCTGAACCTGGGAGACAGCTAGGGGCTCCACACACCCAGGCCAAGGCAGAACCACATGCACACGGCTCTTCTGGCCCTCTGCACCGTCAGAGAGCTCGGGTGAGCCACAGTCTGTTAGGCAGCTCCTGGGCAAGCCCAGCAGCAGCGCCTGTGTTTGAATGGGAAGGGCCGACCTAGGGGCACAGTGGGCCAATTGTTCTCCCTGCTGCCCTGAGGCTGCTGGGCCAAAGAGGGCTTGGGCATTGACCCCCTTGCGGGCCTCTTCCCTCTTACCAGGCCATCTGGGATCCAGGCCCTTGCAGTGTGGAGAGAGCCCCTGCCAGAAACCTCCACTCCTAGTAGGCCTCAAATGAGGCACAGAGACCAGGGAAAAGGTGCTATTGGAATGAGCCTGGGGAGGTGCCTTGAGCATGTATGGACACACGCCCTGCCCCTTGCACCTTCGTGGGGCAGTACCCCCGGAGGCCAGGAAGGTCTGGGCAAGGCTGGCCTGGGGCATGGTCCATGCTGGAACCTGCCCATGGCCCATGGGGTCTCTGAGCAGAACCAGGACTCTGACGCTGCAAGACCTCCCTGGCTGCCTCCAAAGCCCTGTTTGCAAGCAGCCTCCCCGAAGGAGGCCCGCGCTTCCTGCAAGCTGCGCACTCTGCTCCCAAGCCCGGGAGAAGAGCGCTTCGAGGTGGTCCTCTCTCAGGGCCATTTCCATTGAGCCTGGGGGCCAGCTAGGGGCTCCACACTCCCAGGCCAAGGCAGAACCACATGCACACGTCGTTTCCTACTCTCTGCACTGTCAGAGAGCTTAGGTGAGCCAGAGTCTGTCAGGCAGCTCCTGGGCAAGCCCAGAAACAGCACGTGTGTGTGATGGGGCAGGGCTGACCTAGGGGCACTGAAGGCCACTTCGTGACCCTGGTGCCCTGAGGTTGCTGGGATAAAGAGGCCTTGGGCATTGAACCCGTTGCTGGCCTCTTCCCTCTGACCAGGCCGTCCGGGCTCCAGTCCCTTGCAGTGTGGATAGAGGCCCTGCCAGAAACCGCCCCTCCAAGTAGGCCTCATATGAGGCCTATGAACCATGGGAAAGTCGCTCAGGGAATGAGCCTTTGGAGGTCCCTGGGCATGTTATGACACACACCCCGCCGCCTGCCCCTTCATGAGGAAATACCCCCGGAGGCCAGGAAGGTCTAGTCAAGGCTGGACAGGGGCAGGATCCGTGCTGGGACCTGCCACTGGCCTGTGGGACCTCCGAGCAGAACCAGCATTGTGGCCTTGGACGACATCACCGGCAGCTTCCAAAGGCTGGTTTGCAAGCACTCTCGCTGGCTGTCAACCTCTCCCTCACCGAGGGAGGCCCGCGATTCCCGCAAGCCACGCACTCTGCTCCCAAGCCCAGGACAATAGTGCCTTGGGTTCGTCTGCCCTCAGGCTCTAGCCCCAGTGCCTGGGGGACAGTTCATGGCTCCACACACCCAGGTCAAGGCAGAACCACATGCACACGTCTCTTCCGGCCCTCTGCACCGTCAGAGAGCTCGGGTGAGCCACAGTCTGTTAGGAAGCTCCTGGGCAAGCCCAGCAGCAGCGCCTGTGTGTGAAGAGGCAGGGCTGACCTAGGGGCACAATGGACCACTTGCTCTCCCTGCTGCACTAAGGCTGCTGGGCCAAGGAGTCCTTGGTCATCGACCCCCTTGCTGGCCTCTTCCCTCTGACCATGCCGTCCGCGCTCATGGCCCTAGCATTGTGGACAGAGCCCCTGCCAGAAACCTCCCCTCTAAGTAGGCCTCAAATGCGGCCTATGAACCATGGGAATGGCGCTCAGGGAATGAGCCTGTGGAGGTCCCTGGGCATGTTATGACACACACCCCACCACTTTCCCCTTCGTGAGGAAGTATCCCCGGAGGCCAGGAAGGTCTAGTCAAGGCTGGCCTGGGGTAATGTTCGTGCTGTGACCTGCCATTGGCCTGTGGGACCTCTGAGCAGAACCAGCACTGTGGCTATGGAAGACCTCACCGGCAGCCTCCAAAGGCCAGTTTGCAAGCACTCTCGCTGGCTGGCAACCTCTCCCTCACCGAGGGAGTCCCGCAATTCCCGCAAGCCACGCACTCTGCTCCCAAGCCCAGGAGGAAAAGGCTTGAGCGGTCCCCTCTAATGGATTTGCCCCTGAGCGTGGGGGACAGCTAGGGACTCCAAACTCCCAGGCCAAGGCAGAACCACATGCACACGAGTCTTCCTGCCCCCTGCCCATCAGAGAACTCAGGTGAGCCAGAGTCTGTCAGGCAGCTCCTGGGCAAGCCCAACAACAGAGCCTGTGTGTGAAGGGACAGGGCCCACCTAGGTGCACAGTGAGCCACTTGCTTACCCTGCTGCCCTGAGGCTGCTGGGACCAAGAGGCCTTGGGCATCTTTCTCTTTCCTCTGACCAGGCCGTCCAGCCTCCAGTTCCTTGCAGTTTGGAGAGAGGCCCTGCCAGGAATCACCCTTCCAAGTAGGCCTCAAATGAGCCCTAGGAATCATGGGAAAGGCGCTAAGGAAATGAGACTGGGGAGGCAACTGGGCATGTCTGGACACACTCCCCGCCACCTGCCCATTCGGGAGGCTGTAACCCCGGAGGGCAGAAAGGTCTGGTCAAGGCTGGCCTGGGGGAGGGTCCGTGCTGGGACCTGCCACTGGCCAGTGGAGCCTCTGATCAGATACATCACTGTGCCGCAGGAAAACCTCACTGGCAGCCTCCAAAGGCTGGTTTGCAAGCACTCGCACCTAGGGAGACCCGCGCTTCCCGCAAGCCATGCACTCTGTTCCCAAGCCCAGGAAAGAAGCTCTTGTGGTGTCCCCTCTCAGGGCCTTGCCCCTGAAACTGGTGTCAGCTAGGGGCTCCAAACTCCCAGGCCAAGGCAGAGCCACGTGCACACAAGTCTTCCTGTCCACTGCACTGTCAGAGAGGTCGGGTGAGCCAGAGTCTGTCAGGCAGCTCCTGGGCAAGCCAAGCAGCTGTCCAGTGTGTGAAGCGTCAGGACTGACCTAGTGGCACAGTGGGCCACTTGCTCACCCTGATGCCCTGAGGCTGCTGGGCCAAAGAGGCCTTGGGCATCGACCCCCTTGCTGGCCTCTTCCCTCTGACCATGCCATCCGTGCTCTAGGCCCTTGCAGTGTGGAGAGAGCCCCTGCCAGAATCCTCCCCTCTAAGTATGCCTCAAATGCGGCCTAGGCACCAGGGGGAAAGTGCTCAGGGAATGAGCCTGGGGAGGTGCCTGTGCTTGTCTGGACACACTTCCCGCAGCCTGCTCCTTCGTGGGGCACTACCCCCAAAGGACAGGAAGATCTGGTCAAGACTGGCCTGGGGCAGTGTCCATGCTGTGACCTGCCCCTGGCATGTGGGGCCTCTGAGCACAACCAGCACTCTGCTGCTGGAATAACTCACCGGCAGCCTCCAAAGGCCAGTTTGCAAGCACTCTCACAGACTGGCATCCTCTCCCTCACCAAGGGAGACCTGCATTTCCCGCAAGCCTCTCACTCTGTTCCCCAGTCCAGGACAAGAGCGCATTGGGTTCGTCTGCTCTCAGGCCCTTGCCCCAGTGCATGGGGGACAGCTAGTGTCTCCACATACCCAGGACAAGGCAGAATCACATGCACACGTCTCTTTCTGCCCCCTTAACCTTCAGAGAGCTTGGGTGAGCCAGAGTCTGTCAGGCTGCTCCTGGGCAAGCCCAGCAGCAGCGCCTGTGTGTGATGGTGCAGGGGTGACCTAGGGGCACTGAGGGCCACTTGCTCACCCTGGTGCCCTGAGGCTGCTTGGCCAAAGAGGCCTTGGACATCGACCCCCTTGTTGGCCTTTTCCCTCTGACCAGGCCATCCCGGCTCCAGTCCTTTGCAGTGTGGAGAGAGGCCCTGCCAGAATCCTCCCCTACAAGTAGGCCTCATATGAGGCCTAGGAATCATGGGAAAGGTGCAAAGAGAATGAAAATGGGGAGGTGCCTGGCCATGTCTGGACACACTCCCCGCCGCCTGCCCCTTCATGGGGCAGAACCCGCAGAGGCCAGGAAGGTCTGGTCAAGGCTGGCCTTGGGCCGGGTCCATGTTGGGACCTGCCCCTGGCCGGTGGGTACTCTGAGCAGAATCAGCATTGTGCCGCTGGAAGACCTCACCGGCCGCCTCCAAAGGCTGCTTTGCAATCAGTCTCACCAGCTGGCTGCCTCTCTCTCACCGAGGGAGGCCGGTCTTTCCCACAAGCCGCGCACTCTGTTCCCAAACCTGGGAGAAAAGCGCTTCGGTGTGTTCCTCTCTCAGGCATTTGCCCCAGAGCCTGGGGACAGCTAGGTGTTCCATTCACCCAGGCCAATGCAGAACCACATGCACACGTCTCTTCTGGTCCTCTGCACCATCAGAGAGCTCGGGTGAGCCACAGTCTGTGAGGCTGCCCCTGGGAAAGCCAGCAGCACCGCCTGTGTGTGAAGGGGCAGGGCCTAACTAGAGGCACAGTGCACTACATGCTCTTCCTGGTGCCTTTAGGCTGTTGGGCCAAAGAGGCCTTGGGAAACGAGCCCCTTGCTGGCCTCTTCCTTCTGACCAGGCCATCCGTCCTCCAGACACTTGTAGTGTGGAGCGAGCCCCTGCCAGAAACCTCCCCTCCAAATAGGGCTCAAATGAGACCTAGGCACCAGGGAAAAGGCGCTAATGGAATGAGCCTGTGGAGGCGACTGGGCATGCATGGACACACTCCCCGCAGCCTGCCCCTTCGTGAGGCAGTTCCCCCGGAAGCCAGGAAGTTCTGTACAAGGCTGGCCTGGGGCAGGGTCCATGCTGAAACCTGCCCTTGACCTGTGGGCCCTTTGACCAGAACCAGAACTCTGCTGCTGGAAGACCTCCCCACCTGCCTCCATAGGCCAGTTTGCAAGCACTCTCCCCGAGGGAGACAAGCGATTCCCACAAGCACCACACTCTGGCCCCAGGCCCAGGAGAATAGTGCTTCGAGGTGGTCCTCTCTCAGGACCATTGCCAATGAGCCTGGGGGCCTGCTAGGGGCTCCACACTCCCAGGCCAAGACAGAACCACATGCACACGTCTTTTCCTGCTCCCTGCACCGTCAGAGAGCTTGGGTGAGCAAGAGTCTGTCAGGCAGCTCCTGGACAAGCCCAGAAGCAGCACCTATGTGTGATGGGGCAGGGCCAACCTAGGGGCACAGTGGGACACTTGCTCTTCCTGCTGCCCTGAGCCTCCTGGGACAAAGAGGCCTTGGGCATCGACCCCCTTGCTGGCGTCTTCCCTCTGACCAGGCCATCCGAGCTCCAGTCCTTGCAGTGTGGAGAGAGGCCCTGCCAGAGACCTCCCCTCCAAGTAGGCCTCAAATGAGGCCTAGGAAACATGGGAAAGGGACTCAGGGAATGAGCCTGGGGAGGTGCCTGGGCATGTCTGGACACACTCCCCACCGCCTGCCCCTTCGTGAGACAGTATGCTCAGAGGCCAGGTAGGTCTGGTCAAGGCTGGCCTGGGTCAGGGTCGGTGCTGGGACCTGCCACTGGCCTGTGGATCCTCTGTGCAGAACCAGCACTGTGCCGCTGGAAGACATCACCGGCAGCCTCCAAAGGCCGGGTTGCAAGTCCTCTCTCCAGCTGGCAACCTCTCCGTCACCGAGGGAGGCCCGCAATTTCCGCAAGCCACCCACTCTGCTTAAAAGCCCAGGACAATAGCACTTCAGTGGTCCCCTCTCAGGGCCTTGCCCCTGAGCCTGGGAGACAGCTAGGGGCTCCAAACTCCCAGGCCAAGGCAGAACCACATGCACACGAGTCTTCCTGCCCCCTGCACCGTCAGAGAGCTCGGGTGAGCCAGAGAATGTCAGGCAGGTCATGGGCAAACCCAGCAGCACGACCTGTGTGTGAAGGGGTAGGGCGAAACTAGGGGCACAGTGGGCCACTTGGTCTTCCTGCTGCCCTGAGGCTGCTGGGCCAAAGAGGCCTTCGGCATCGACCCCCTTGCTGGCCTCTTCCATCTGACCATGGTGTCCGTGCTCCAGGCCCGAGCACTGTGGAGAGAGCCCCTGCCAGAAACCACCCCTCTAAGTAGGCCTCAAATGCGGCCTAGGCACCAGGGGAAAAGTGCTCAGCGAAGGAGCCTGGGGAGGAGCCTGAGCATGTCTGGACACACTTCCCACAGCCTGCGCCTTCGTGGGGCACTAACCCCAAAGGACAGGAAGGTCTGGTCAAGACTGGCCTGGGGAAGTGTCCATGCTGGGACCTGCCCCTGGAATGCGGGGCGTCTGAGAACAACCAGCACTCTGCTGCTGGAATACCTCATCGGCAGCCTCCAAAGGCTGGTTTGCAAGCACTCTCACAGGCTGGCGTCCTCTCCCTCACCCAGTGAGACCCGCGTTTCCCGCAATCCACGCACTCTGTTCCCAAGACCAGGAAAATAGCGCATCTTGTTCGTCCGCTCTCAGCCGCTTGCCCCTAGGCCTGGGGCCAGCTACGGGCTCCACACACCCAGGCCAAGGCAGAACCACATGCACACGTCTCTTCCTGCCCCCTGCACCGTCAGAGAGCTTGGGAGAGAAAGAGTCTGTCTGTCAGCACCTGGCCAAGACCAGCAGCACATGTGTGTGATGGGGCAGGGCCGACCTAGAGGCAGTGAGGGCCAGTTGCTCACCCTGCTGCCCTGAGGCTCTTGGGACAAAGATGTCTTGTACATCGACCCCATTGCTGGCCTCTTCCCTCTGACCAGGCCATCCAGGCTCCAGTCCCTTGTAGTGTGGAAAGAGGCCCTGCCAGAAACGTCCCCTCCAAATAGACCTGAAATGAGGCCAAGGTATCTTGAGAATAGTAGTAAGGAATGAGACTGGGGAGGCTCCTCAGCATGTCTGGCCACACTCCTTACCGCCATAAACTTCGTGGGGCAGTACATGCAGAGGCCAGGAAGGTCTGGGCAAGGCTGTCCTGGGGCAGATCCTTGCTGGGGCCTGCCCCTGGCCTGTGGGGCCTCTGAGCAGAACCAGCACTGTGCCATTGGAACACCTCACCAGCAGCCTCCAAAGGCCGGTTTGCAAGCACTCTCACAGGCTGGCATCCTCTCCCTAACCGAGGGAGGCCCGGAATTCCCGCAAGCCGCACACTCTGCTTCCATGCCTGGGAGAAAAGCGCTTCGGGATGTTCCTCCCTCTGGCCTTTGCCCCTGACCCTGGGAGACAGCTAGGGGCTCCACACTAACAGGCCAAGGCAGAACCACATGCACACGTATCTTCCGGCCCTCTGCAGCGTCAGAGAGCTCGGGAGAGCCACAGTCATTAGGCAGCTCCTGGGGAAGCCCAGTAGCAGTGCCTGTGTGTCAAGGGGCAGGGCCGACCTAGGGTCACTGAGGGCCACATGCTCAACCTGCTGCCCTGAGGCTTCTGGGACAAAGAGGCCTTGCGCATCGACCCCCTTGCTGACTTCTTCCCTCTCACCACACCCTCCGGGCTCGAGTCACTTGCAGTGTGGAGAGAGCCCCTGGCATAAACCTCCCCTCCAAATAGGCCTCAAACGAGGCCTAGGAACCATGGGAAAGGCGCTCAGGGAATGATCCTGGGGAGGTGTCTGGGCATGCCTGAACAACTCCCCGCCACCTGCCCTTTGGTGAGGCAGTACCCCCGGAGGCCAGGAAGGTCTGGTCATGGCTGTTCGGGGTCAGGGTCCATGATGGAACCTGCCCGTGGCCTTTGGGGCCTTTGAGCAGAACCAGGACTCTGCCGTTGGAAGACCTCACCAGCAGCCTCCAAAGGCCTGTTTGCAAGATCTCTCGTCTGCTGGCCGTAATTCCCTCATCGAGGCCCACTCTGCCCCTATGTGGGATCTGCCCCTTGACACACAGGCAGTCCTGCTGAGGCTGAGGAGGACATGTCTGACAGACTCTGGCTCAACCAAGCCCTCGGAAGGTGCAGGGGGCAGCAACAAACGTATGCATGTGATTCTGCCTCTTCCTGGCAATGTGGATGTCCAAGCTTGACTCCAGGCTCAGGGGCAAGGGCCCAGAGAAAGGACCACCCCGATGTGCTTTTCCCCGGCTTGGTAGCGGATTGCGCGACTTGCGGGAAAAACAAGCCTCGCTTGGGGTCGGAAGTGCGGCAGCCTTCGAGAATGCTTGCAACCGGCCCTTTGAGGCAGCCGGGGAGGTCTTCATGCGGGAAAGGGGTGATTCTGCTGAGAGGACCCACAGGCCAGGGGCAGCAACTAGCATGGTCTCTGCCCTTGGCCAGGGTTGCCCAAAACTTACAGGCCTCTGGGGCTGCTGCCCCATGAAGGGCAGGCTGCGTGGAGTGTGTCCAGACATGCCTGGTTACCTCCCCAGTCTCTTACCCCCTAGCGCATTTCGCCTGTGCTTGGCCTAATTTAAGGCCTACTCGGAGGGGAGGTGCTGGAATGTGCTGTTTTCACACAGCAAGAGCCTGGAGCTCAGACGGTCTGGTTACTGGGAAGTGCGGAGCACGTGTGTGGATGCCCAAGGCCTCTTTGTCCCAGCAGTCTCCAGGAAGGTGGGAAAGCAAGACGCCCACTCTACCCTGGGTCAGCTCTGCCCCTTGAAACACAGGCAGTCCTGATCGGGCTGTGGAGGACATGTCTGACAGACTCTGGCTCAAACAAGTCCTCGGAATTTGCAGGGGGCAGGAACAAAATTATTCATGTGATTCTGCCTCTTCCTGGCAATGTGGATGTCCAAGCTTGACTCCAAGCTCAGGGAAAAGGTCCCAGAGCAAGGACCACCCCGAAGCGCTTTTCTCCCGGGCTGAAGAGCAGAGTGCGCGACTTGCGGGAAAAACAGTCCTCCCTCGGCAGGGATCGGCAGCAGTCTGGCGAGAATGCTTGCAAACCGGCCTTTGGAGGCAATTGGGGAGGTCTTCCTGCGGGAAAGGGCCGGTTCTGCACAGAGTCCCCACAGGCCATGGGAAGGACCCAGCAAGACCTCTGTCCATGGCCAGCCTTGCCCAGACCTCCCTGGCCTCCGGGGCTGCTGCCCCATGTGGGGCAGGCTGCTGGGTGTGTGCCTAGACATGCCTGGTCGCCTCCCCAGTCACTTACCCCCTAGCATATTTCCTGTGGCCTAGGCTTCTTTTGAGTCCAACTAGGAGGGAGGTGGTGGAAGAGGCTGTCTCCACACTGCAAGGACTTGGAACTCAGACGGCCTGGTGAGAGGGAAGTGGGGAGCAACGGGTTGCATGCCCAACGCTTGTTTATCCCAGCAGCCTCAGGGCAGCTGGGAGAGCAGGAGGCCCACTCTGCCCCTAGGTCGGCTCTGCATCTTGACACACAGGCTGTGCTGCTGGGGTGGCCGAGGATGTGCCTCACAGACTCCAGCTGACTCGAGCTCTCTGAAGGTGCAGGGCTCAGGAAACGACGTGTGCATGTGGTTCTTTCTTTGCCTGGGAGTGTGGACCTCCAAGATTGACTCCAGGCTCAGGGGCAAGGGCCCAGATAAAGGACCACCCCGATGTGCTTTTCTCCCGGCTTGGGAGCTGATTGCGCGACTTGCGGGAAAAACAAGCCTCCCTTTTGGTGGGAGGTGCGGCAGACGGCGAGAATGCTTGCAAACGGCCCTTGGAGGCAGCCGGGGAGGTCTTCATGCGGGAAAGGGGTGGTTCTGCTTAGAGGACACACAGGCCAGGGGCAGCACCCAGCATGGTCTCTGCCCTTGGCCAGGGTTGCCCAAGGCTTCCGGGCCTCCGGGGCAGCTGCCACATGAAGAGCACACTGCGGGGAGTTTGTCCAGACATACCTGGTCACCTGCCCAGTCCCTTACCCCCTAGCGCATTTCCCCTGTGCCTGGCCTTATTCAAGGCCTACTCGGAGGGGAGGTGCTGGCATGGGCTGTTATCACACAGCAAGAGCCTGGAGCTCAGACGGCCTGATCACAGGGAAGTGCGGAGAAAGTGTGTGGATTCTCAAGGCCTCTTTGGCCCAGCAGCCTCAGGGCAGCTGGGAGAGCAAGAGGCCCATTCTGCCCCTAGATCATCTCTACCCCTTGACACAGAGGCAGTCCTTCTGGCGCTGCAGAGGACAGGTCTGACAGACTCTGGCTCAACCAGGTCATCGGAAGGTGCAGGGAGCAGGAACAAACGTATGCATGTGATTCTGCCTGTTCCTGGCACTGTGGATGTCCAAGCTTGACTCCAGGCTCAGGGGCAAGGGCCCAGAGAAAGGACCACCCCGAAGTGCGTTTCTCCCGGGCTTAAGTGCAGAGTGCGCGACTTGCGGGATACGCAGATCTCCCACGGCAGGGAGCAGCAGCAGTCTGGCGAGAATGCTTTCAAACCGGCCTTGTGAGGCAGTTGGGGAGGTCTTCCTCCGGGAAAGGGCCGGTTCTGCACAGAGTCCCCACAGGCCATGGGGAGGACCCAGCAAGACCCCTGTCCTTGGCCAGCCTTGCCCAGACCTCCCTGGCCTCCGGGGCTCCTGCCCCATGAAGGGGTATGTTTCAGGGTGTGTGTCTAGATTTGCCTCGTTGACTCGCCAATTACTTACCCCCTAGCATATTTCCGCTGGCCTAGGCCTCTTTTGAGTCCAACTCGGACAGGGTGTGCTGGCAGAAGCTGTCTCCACACTGCAAGGACTTGGAGCTCAGACGGCCTGGTGAGAGGGAAGTGGGGAGCAACGGGTTGCATGCCCAAAGCCTTTTTCTCCCAGCAGCCTCAGGGCAGCCGGGAGAGCAAGAGGCCCACTCTGCCCTTAGGTCAGATCTGCCCCTTGACACACAGGCTGTGCTGCTGGGGTGGCCGACGATGTGCCTCACAGACTCCGGATCACTCGAGCTCTCGGAAGGTGCAGGGCTCAGGAAACGACGTGTGCATGTGGTTCTTTCTCGGCCTGGGAATTTGGACCTCCAAGGTTGACTCCAGGCTCAGGGGCAAGGGCCCAGAGAAAGGACCACCCGGATGTGCTTTTCTCCCGGCTTGGGAGCGGATTGCGCGACTTGCGGGAAAAACAAGCCTCCCTTGGGGTGGGAGGTGCGGCAGCCGGCGAGAATGCTTGCAACCGGCCCTTGGAGGCAGCCGGGGAGGTCTTCATGCGGGAAAGGGGTGGTTCTGCTGAGAGGACCCACAGGCCAGGGGCAGCACCCAGCATGGTCTCTGCCCTTGGCCAGGGTTGCCCAGACCTTCCGGGCCTCCGGGGCTGCTGCCCCATGAAGGGCACGCTGCGGGGAGTGTGTCCAGACATGCCTGGTGACCTCCCCAGTCTCTTACCCCCTAGCGCATTTCCCCTGTGCTTGCCCTTATATGAGGCCTACTAGGAGGGGAGGTGCTGGCATGGGCTGTTATCACAAGCAAGAGCCTAGAGCTCAGACGGCCTGGTCACAGGGAAGTGCGGAGCAAGTGTGTGGATTCCCAAGGTCTCTTTGGCCCTTGCATCCACCAGCAAGGTGGGAGAGCAAAAGGCCCAGTCTGCCCCTAGGTCGGCTCTACCCCTTGACACACAGGCAGTCCTCTGGGGCTGCAGAGGACATGTCTGACAGAGTCTGGCTCAACCAAGTCCTCGGAAGGTGCAGGGGGCGGGAACAAACGTATGCATGTGATTCTGCCTCTTCCTGGCAATGTGGATGTCCAAGCTCGACTCCAGGCTCAGGGGCAAGGGCCCAGACAAAGCCCCACCCCGAAGCGCTTTTCTCCCGGGCTTAAGAGCAGAGTGCGCGACTTGCGGGAAAAGCAGGCCTCCCTCGGCAGGGAGCGGCAGCAATCTGGCGAGAATGCTTGCAAACCGGCCTTTGGAGGCAGTTGGGGAGGTCGTCCGTTTTTCCCGCAAGTCGCGCAATCCGCTCCCAAGCCGGGGAAAAGCACATCGGGGTGTCCTTTCTCTGGGCCCTTGCCCCTGAGCCTGGAGTCGAGCTTGGACATCCACATTGCCAGGAAGAGGCACAATCACATGCATATGTTTGTTCCTGCCCCCTGCACCTACCGAAGACTTAGTTGAGCCAGAGTCTGTCACATATGTCCTCCGCAGCCCCAGCAGGAATGCCTGTGTATCAAGGGGCAGAGCCGACCTAGGGGCAGAGTGGGCCTCTTGCTCTCCCAACTGCCCTGAGGCTGCTGGGAGAAAGAGGCTTTGGGCATCCAACCCGTTGCTCCCCACTTCCCTCTCACCAGGCCGTCTGAGCTCCAAGTCCTTGCAGTGTGGAGACAGCCTCTGCCAGCACCTCTCTCCGAGTTGGACTCAAAAGTACCCTAGACCAGGGGAAATATGCTAGGGGTAAGTGACTGGGGAGGCGACCAGGCATGTCTAGACACACACCCTGAAGCCTGCCCCTTCATGGGGCAGGAGTCCGGGAGGCCAGGGACGCCTGGGCAAGGCTGGCCAAGGACAGGGGTCTTGCGGGGTCCTTCCCATGGCCTGTGGGGACTCTGAGCAGAACCGGCCCTTTCCCGCAGGACGACCTCCCCAACTGCTTCCAAAGGCCGGTTTGCGAGCATTCTCGCCAGATTGCTGCCGCTCCCTGCCGAGGGAGATCTGCTTTTCCCGCAAGTCGCGCACTGTGCTCTTAAGCCCGGGAGAAAAGCGCTTCTGGGTGGTCCTTTGTCTGGGCCCTTGCCCCTGAGCCTGGAGTCGAGCTTGGACATCCACATTGCCAGGAAGAGGCAGAATCACATGCATACGTTTGTTCCCGCCCCCTGCACCTTCCGAGGACTTGGTTGAGCCAGACTCTGTCAGACATGTCCTCTGCAGCCCCAGAGGATTGCCTGTGTGTCAAGGGGTAGAGCCGACCTAGGGGCAGAGTGGGCCTCTTGCTCTCCCAACTGCCCTGAGGCTGCTGGGAAAAAGAGGCTTTGGGCATCCAACCCGTTGCTCCCCACTTCCCTCTCACCAGGCCATCTGAGTTCCAAGTCCTTGCAGTTTGGAGACAGCCTCTTCCAGCACCTCCCCTCCGAGTTGGACTCAAAAGAATCCAAGGCCAGGGGAAATATGCTAGGGGGCAAGTGACTGGCAGTCGACCAGGCATGTCTAGGCACACACCCAGCAGCCAGCCCCTTCATGGGGCAGCAGCCCCGGAGGCCAGGGAGGTCTGGGCAAGGCTGGCCATGGACAGAGGTCTTGCTGCGTCCTTCCCATGGCCTGTGGGGACTCTGTGCATAACAGGCCCTTTCCCGCAGGAAGAACTCCCCACTGCCTCCAAAGGCCGGTTTGCAAGCGTTCTCGCCAGATTGCTGCCGCTCCCTGCCGAGGGAGGCCTGTTTTTCCCGCAAGTCGCGCACTCTGCTCTTAAGCCCGGGAGAAAAGCGCTTCGGGGTGGTCCTTGCTCTGGGCCCTATTCCGTGAGCCTGGAGTCAAGCTTGGACATCCACATTGCCAGGAAGAGGCAGAATCACATGCATACGTTTCTTCCTGCCCCCTGCACCTTCCGAGGACTTGGTTGAGCAAGAGTCTTTCAGACATGTCCTCCGCAGCACCAGAAGGACTTTCTGTGTGTCAAGGGGCAGAGATGATCTAGGGGCAGAATGGGCCTCTTGCTCTCCCAGCTGCCCTGAGGCTGCTGGGCCAAAGAGGCCTTGAGAATCCACACACTTGCTCCGCACTTCCCTGTGACCAGGCCGTCTGAGCTCCAGGCTCTTGCTGTGTGATAACAGCCCATGCCAGCACCTCCCCTCCGAGTAGGCCTTAAATAAGGCCAAGCACAGGGGAAATGAGCTAGGGGGTAAGGGACTGTGGAGGTGACCAGGCATATCTGGACACACTCCCCGCAGTGTGCTCTTCATGTGGCAGCTGCCCTGGAGGCCCGGAAGGTCTGGGCAACCCTGGCCAAGGGCAGAGACCTTGCTGGGTGCTGCCCCTGGCCTGTGGGTCCTCTCAGCAGAACCACCCCTTTCCCGCATGAAGACCTCCCCGGCTGCCTCCAAGGGCCGGTTGCAAGCATTCTCGCCGGCTGCCGCACCTCCCACCCCAAGGGAGGCTTGTTTTTCCCGCAAGTCGCGCAATCCGCTCCCAAGCCGGGAGAAAAGCACATCGGGGTGGTCCTTTCTCTGGGCCCTTGCCCCTGAGCCTGGAGTCGAGCTTGGACATCCACATTGCAGGAAGAGGCAGAATCACATGCATACGTTTGTTCATGCCCCCTGCACCTTCCGAGGACTTGGTTGAGCCAGAGTCTGTCAGACATGTCCTCCGCAGCCCCAGCAGGAATGCCTGTGTATCAAGGGGCAGAGCCGACCTAGAGGCAGAGTGGGCCTCTTGCTCTCCCAACTGCCCTGAGGCTGCTGGGAGAAAGAGGCTTTGGGCATCCAACCCGTTGCTCCCCACTTCCCTCTCACCAGGCCATCTGAGCTCCAAGTCCTTGCAGTGTGGAGACAGCCTCTGCCAGCACCTCCCTCCGAGTTGGACTCAAAAGTGGGCTAGATCAGGAGAAATATGCTAGGGGTAAGTGACTGGGGAGGCGACCAGGCATGTCTAGAAACACACCCTGCAGCCTGCCCCTTCATGGGGCAGCAACCTGGAGGCCAGGGAGGTCTGGGCAAGGCTGGCCAAGGACAGGGGTCTTGCTGGATCCTTCCCATGGCCTGTGGGGACTCTGTGCAGAACCGGTCATTTCCCGCAGGAAGATCTCCCCAACTGCCTCCAAAGGCCGGTTTGCAAGCATTCTCACCAGACTGCTGCCGCTTGATGCCGAGGGAAATTTGGTTTCCCGCAAGTCGCGCACTCTGCTCTTAAGCCCGGGAGAAAAGCGCTTCGGGGTGGTACTTTTTCTGGGCCCTTGTCCCTGAGCCTGGAGTCAAGCTTGGACATCTACATTGCCAGGAAGAGGCAGAATCACATGCATACGTTTGTTGCTGCCCCCTGCACCTTCCGAGGGCTTGGTTGAGCCAGAGTCTGTCAGACATGTCCTCCTCTGTCCCAGCAGGACTGCCTGTGTGTCAAGGGGCAGAGCCCACATAGGGGCAGAGTGGGCCTCGATGAGGGAATTACGGTCAGCAGACGAGAGATCTTGCAAACAGGCCTTTGGAGGCTGCTGGTGAGGTCTTCCAACGGCAGAGTCCTGGTTCTGCTCAAAGGCCCCAAAGGCCACGGGCAGGTTCCATCATGGACCCTGACCCCGAACAGCCATGACCAGACCTTCCTGGCCTCCGGGGGTACTGCCTCACCAAAGGGCAGGTGGCGGGGAGTTGTTCAGCCATGCCCAGACACCTCCCCAGGATCATTCCCTGAGCGCCTTTCCCATGGTTCCTAGGCCTCGTTTGAGGCCTATTTGGAGGGGAGGTATATGCCAGGGGCTCTCTCCACACTGCAAGTGACTCGAGCCCGGAGGGTGTGGTGAGAGGGAAGAAGTCAGCAAGGGGGTCGATGCGCAAGGCCTCTTTGTCCCAGAAGCCTCAGGGCAGCAGGTTGAGCATGTGGCCCTCAGTGACTCTAGGTCGGCCCTGCCCCTTGACACACAGGCACTGCTACTGGGCTTCCCCAGGAGCTGCCTAATGACTGTGGCTCTCCCGAGCTCTCTGACGCTGCAGAGGGCTGGAAGATACGTGTGCATGTGGTTCTGCCTTGGCCTGTTAGTGTGGAGCCCCTAGCTGTCTCCCAGGGTCAGGGGCAAAGGCCAGAGGGAGGAACATCCCGAAGCGCTTTTCTCCCAGGCATGGAAGCAGAGTGTGCGGCTTGCGGGAATTCCGGGCCTCCCTCGGTTAGGGAGAGGACGGCAGCCTGTGAGAGTGCTTGCAAACCGGCCTTTGGAGGCTGCTGGTGAGGTGTTCCAATGGCACAGTGCTGGTTCTGCTCAGAGGCCCCACAGGCCAGGGGCAGGCCCCAGCAAGGACCTGCCCCAGGACAGCCTTGCCCAGACCTTCCTGGCCTCTGCGTGTACTGCCCCACGAAGTTTATGGCGGTAAGGAGTGTGGCCAGACATGCTGAGGAGCCTCCCCAGTCTCATTCCTTACTACTATTCTCAAGATACCTTGGCCTCATTTCAGGTCTATTTGGAGGGGACATTTCTGGCAGGGCCTCTTTCCACACTACAAGGGACTGGAGCCTGGACGGCCTGGTCAGAGGGAAGAGGCCAGCAATGGGGTCGATGTACAAGCCATCTTTGTCCCAAGAGCCTCAGGGCAGCAGGGTGAGCAACTGGCCCTCAGTGCCTCTAAGTCGGCCCTGCCCCACCACACACATGTGCTGCTGGTCTTGGCCAGGTGCTGACAGACAGACTCTTTCTCTCCCAAGCTCTCTGACGGTGCAGGGGGCAGGAAGAGACTTGTGCATGTGGTTCTGCCTTGGCCTGGGTGTGTGGAGCCCGTAGCTGGCCCCATGCCTAGGGGCAAGAGGCTGAGAGCGGACGAACAAGATGCGCTATTTTCCTGGTCTTGGGAACAGAGTGCGTGGATTGCGGGAAACGCGGGTCTCAGTGGGTGAGGGAGAGGACGCCAGCCTGTGAGAGTGCTTGCAAACCAGCCTTTGGAGGCTGCCGATGAGGTATTCCAGTAGCAGAGTGCTGGTTGTTCTCAGACGCCCCACATTCCAGGGGCGGGTCCCAGCATGGACACTTCCCCAGGCCAGTCTTGACCAGACCTTCCTGTCCTTTGGGGTTAGTGCCCCACGAAGGCGCAGGCTGTGGGAAGTGTGTCCAGACATGCTCAGGCACCTCCCCAGGCTCCTTTGCTGAGCACTTTTCCCCTGGTGCTTAGGCCGCATTTGAGGCCTACTTTGAGGGGTGTTTTCTGGCAGGGGCTCTCTCCACAGTGCTCGGGCCTGGAGCACGGACACCATGGTCAGATGGAAGAGGCCAGCAAGGGGGTCGATGCCGAAGGCCTCTTTGGCCCAGCAGCCTCAGGGCAGCAGGAAGAGTAAGTGGCCCACTGTGCCCCTAGTTTCGCCCTACCCCTTCACACACAGGTCGTGCTGCTGGGTTTGCCCATGACCTGCCTGACATTCTCTGGCTCACCCGAGCTCTCTGATGGTGCAGGGGGCAGGAAGACTCGTGTGCATGTGGTTCTGCCTTGGCCTGGGAGTTTGGAGCCCCTAGCTGTCTCCCAGGCTCAGGGGCAAGGCCCTGAGAGGGGACCACTGAAGTGCTATTGTCCTGGGCTTTTAAGCAGAGTGGGTGGCTTGCGGAAATTGCGGGCCTCCCTCGGTGACGGAGAGGTTGCCAGCTGGAGAGAGGACTTGCAACCCGGCCTTTGGAGGCTGCCGGTGATGTCTTCCAGCGGCACAGTGCTGGTTCTGCACAGAGGATCCACAGGCCAGTGGCAGGTCCCAGCACCGACCCTGACCCAGGCCAGCCTTGACCAGACCTACCTGGTCTCTGAGCATACTGTCTCACGAAGGGGCAGGCGGTGGGGAGTGTGTCCAGACATGCCCAGGCACCTCCCCAGGCTCATTCCCTGAGTCCCTTTCCCATGTTTCCTAGGCCTCATTTGAGGCCTACTTGGAGGGGAGGTCTCTGGCAGGGCCTCTCTCCACACTGCAAGGACTGGAGCTCAGATGGCCTGGTCAGAGGGAAGACGCCAGCAAGGGGGTCGATGCCCAAGGCCTCTTTGTCCCAGGAGGCTCAGGGCAGCAGGAAGAGCAAGTGTCCCACTGTGCCCCTAGGTTGGCCCTGCCCCATCACACATAGGTGCTGCTTCTGGGCTTGTCCAGGAGCTGCCTGACAGACTCTTGCTCACCCAAGCTCTCTGACGGTGCAGGGAGCAGGAAAAGACGTGTGCATGTGCTTCTGTCTTGGCCTGGGAGTGTGGAGCCCCTAGCAGGCCCCCAGGCTCATTGGCAATGGTCCTGAGAGAGGACCACCTCGAAGCACTATTCTCCTGGGCCTGGGGCCAGAGTGTGGTGCTTGTGGGAATCGCTTGTCTCCCTCGGGGAGAGTGCTTGCAAACTGGCCTATGGAGGCAGGTGGGGAGGTCTTCCAGCAGCAGAGTTCTGGTTCTGGTCAAAGGGCCCACAGGTCAAGGGCAGGTTTCAGCATGGACCCTGCCCCAGGCCAGCCTTGTACAGAACTTCCTGGCTTCCGGGGGAACTGCCTCACGAAGGGGCAGGCTGCGGGGAGTGTGTCCATGCATGCCCAGTCGCCTCCACAGGCTCATTCCATTAGCGCCTTTTCCCTGGTGCCTAGGTCTCATTTGAGCCCTACTTGGAGGGGAGGTTTCTGGCAGGGGCTCGCTCCACACTACAAGTGTCTGGAGGACGGATGGCCTGGTCAGAAGGAAGAGGCCAGCAAGGGGCTCGTTTCCCAAGGCCTCTTTGGCCCAACAGCCTAAAGGCACCAGGAAGAGCATGTAGTGCACTGTGCCTCTAGTTAGGCCCTGCCCCTTCACACACAGGCGGTGCTGCTGGCTTTCCCAGGGGCAGCCTCACAGACTGTGGCTCCCCCGAGCTCTCTGATGGTGCAGAGGACCAGAAGAGACGTGTGCATGTGGTTCTGCATTGGCCTGGGTGAGTGGAACACCTAGCTGTCCCCAGGCTCTGGGGCAAATGCCTGAGAGAGGAACACACCGAAGCGCTTTTCTCCCAGGTTTGGGAACAGAGTGCGCGGCTTGTGGGAAAGACGGGCCTCCCTCGGTGAGAGAGAGGCAGCCAGCTGGTGAGACTGATTGCAAAGCGGCCTTTGGAGGCGGCCGGTGAGGTCTTCCAGCGGCACAATGCTGATTCTGCTCAGAGTACCCACCGGCCAGGGGCAGGTCCCAACATGGACCCGGCCCAAGGCCAGCCTTGACCAGACCTTCCTGGCCTCTGCGGGTTATGCCCCATGAAGGGGCAGGCGGCGGGGAGTGTGTCCAGACATGGCCAGGCGCCTCCCCATTTTCATTCTCTTTGCACCTTTCCCATGATTCCTAGGCCTCATATGAGGCCTACTTGTAGGGGAGGATTCTGGCAGGGCCTCTCTCCACACTGCAATGGACTGGAGCCGGGATGGCCTGGTCAGAGGGAAAAGGCCAACAAGGGGGTCGATGTCCAAGGCCTCTTTGGCCAAGCAGCCTCAGGGCACCAGGGTGAGCAAGTGGCCCTCAGTGCCCCTAGGTTGCCCCTGCACCATCACACACAGGCGCTGCTGCTGGGCTTGCCCAGGAGCAGCCTGACAGACTCTGGCTCACCCAAGCTCTCTGAAGGTTAAGGGGGCAGAAAGAGACGTGTGCATGTGATTCTGCCTTGTCCTGGGTATGTGGAGACACTAGCTGTCCCCCATGCACTGGGGCAAGGGCCTGAGAGCAGACGAACCCAATGCGCTCTTGTCCTGGACTGGGGAACAGAGTGAGAGGCTTGCGGGAAATGCAGGTCTCCCTTGGTGAGGGAGAGGATGCCAGTCTGTGAGAGTGCTTGCAAACTGGCCTTTGGAGGCTGCCGGTGAGTTATTCCAGCAGCAGAGTGCTGGTTGTGCTCAGAGGCCCCACATGCCAGGGGCAGGTCACAGCATGGACACTGCCCCAGGCCAGTCTTGACCAGATCTTCCTGTCCTTTGGGGGTAGTGCCCCACGAAGGAGCAGGCTGCGGGAAGTGTGTCCAGACAAGCACAGGCACCTCCCCAGGCTCATTCCCTGAGCACTTTCCCCCTGGTGCCTAGACCGCATTTGAGGCATACTTAGAGGGGAGGATTCTGGCAGGGGTTCTCTCCACACTGCAAGGGCCTAGAGCACGGACGGCATGGTCAGAGGGAAGAGGCCAGCAAGGGGGTCGATGCCCAAGGCCTCTTTGGCCCAGCAGCCTCAGGGCATCAGGGTGAGCAAGTGGCCCACTGTGCCACTAGGTCAGTCCTGACGCTTCACACACTGGACAGCTGCTTGGCTTGCCCAGGAGCTGCCTGACAGACTCTGGCTCACCCGACCTCTCTGACAGTGCAGTGGACAGGAAGACTTGTGTGCACGTGGCTCTGCCTTGGCCTGGGAGTTTGGAGCCCCTAGCTGACACCAGTTTCAGGGGCAAGGCCCTGAGAGGGGACACCACAAGAGCTTCTTTCCTGGGCTTGGGAACAGAGTGCATGGCTTGCGGGAAGCGCGGGTCTCCCTAGGTGCGAGTGCTTGCAAACCAGCCTTTGGAGGCTGCCAGTGAGGTTTTCCTGCGGCACAGTGATGTATCTGATCAGAGGCTCCACTGGCCAGTGGCAGGTCCCAGCACGGACCCTCCCCCAGGCCAACCTTGACCAGACCTTTCTGCCCTCCGGGGTTACAGCCTCCCGAATGGGCAGGTGGCGGGGAGTGTGTCCAGACATGCCCAGTTGCCTCCCCAGTCTCATTTCCTTAGCGCCTTTCCCATGATTCCTAGGGCTCATTTGAGGCCTACTTGGAAGGGTGATTCCTGGCAGGGCCTCTCTCCAAACTGCAAGGAACTGGAGGCTGGACGGCCTGGCCAGAGGAAAGAGAGAGATGCCCAAGACCTCTTGGTCCCAGCAGCCTCAGGGCAGCAGGGTAAGCAAGTGGCCCACTGTGTCCCTAGGTGGGCCCTGTCCCTTCACACACAGGCTCTGTTGTTGGGCTTGCCCAGGAGCTGCCTGACAGACTCTGGCTCACCTGAGTTCTCTGATGGGCAGGGGGCAGGAAGACTCGTGTGCATGTGGTTCTGCCTTGGCCTGGGAGTTTGGAGTCCCTAGCTGTCCCCCACGCTCAGGGGCAAATCCATTAGAGGGGACCGCTCAAGCCTTTTCCTCCTGGGCTTGGGAGCAGAGTGCGTGGCTTGCGGGAATTGCGGGACTCCCTCGGTGAGGGAGAGGTTGCCAGCCAGCGAGAGTGCTTGCAAACTGGCCTTTGGAGGCTGCCGGTGAGGTCTTCCATAGCCACAGTGCTGGTTCTGCTCAGAGGTCCCACAGGCCAATGGCAGGTCACAGCACGAACATTACCCCAGGCCAGCCTTGACTAGACCTTCCTGGCCTCCGGGGATACTTCCTCACGAAGGGGAAAGTGGTGGGGTGTGTGTCATAACATGCCCAGGGACCTCCACAGGCTCATTCCCTGAGCGCCATTCCCATGGTTCATAGGCCGCATTTGAGGCCTACTTAGAGGGGAGGTTTCTGGCAGGGGCTCTGTCCACAATGCTAGGGCCATGAGCGCGGACGGCATGGTCAGAGGGAAGAGGCCAGCAAGGGGGTCGATGACCAAGGACTCCTTGGCCCAGCAGCCTTAGTGCAGCAGGGAGAGCAAGTGGTCCATTGTGCCCCTAGGTCAGCCCTGCCTCTTCACACACAGGCGCTGCTGCTGGGCTTGCCCAGGAGCTTCCTAACAGACTGTGGCTCACCCGAGCTCTCTGACGGTGCAGAGGGCCGGAAGAGACGTGTGCATGTGGTTCTGCCTTGACCTGGGTGTGTGGAGCCATGAACTGTCCCCCAGGCACTGGGGCTAGAGCCTGAGGGCAGACGAACCCAAGGCACTATTGTCCTGGGCTTGGGAGCAGAGTGCGTGGCTTGCGGGAATCGCGGGCCTCCCTCGGTGAGGGAGAGGTTGACAGCCAGCGAAGTGCTTGCAAACCAGCCTTTGGAAGCTGCCGGTGATGTCGTCCAAGGCCACAATGCTGGTTCTGCTCGGAGGTCCCACAGGCCAGTGGCAGGTCCCAGCACGGATCCTGCCCCTGTCCAGCCTTGACTAGACCTTCCTGGCCTCCGGGGGTATTTCCTCATGAAGGGGCAGGCGGCGGGGTGTGTGTCATAACATGCCCAGGGACCTCCAAAGGCTCATTCCCTGAGCGACTTTCCCATGGTTCATAGGCCTCATATGAGGCCTACTTGGAGGGGCGGTTTCTGGCAGGGCCTCTATCCACACTGCAAGGGACTGGAGCCCGGACAGCCTGGTCAGAGGGAAGAGGCCAGCAACGGGTTCAATGCCCAAGGCCTCTTTATCCCAGCAACCTCAGGGCACCAGGGTCACGAAGTGGCCTTCAGTGCCCCTAGGTCAGCCCTGCCCCATCACACACACGTGCTGTTTCTGGGCTTGCCCAGGAGCTGCCTGACAGACTCTGGCTCACCTAAGCTCTCTGACAGTGCAGAGAGTAGGAAACGACGTGTGCATGTGGTTCTGCCTTGGCCTGGGAGTGTGGAGCCCCTAGCTGGCCCCCAGGCTCAATGGAAATGGCCCTGAGAGAGGACCACCTCGAAGCGCTCTTCTCCCGGGCTTGGGAGCAGAGTGCGCAGCTTGCGGGAAGTGCGGGCCTCCTTCGGGGAGGCTGCTTGCAAACAGGGCTTTGGAGGCAGCCAGGGAGGTCTTGCAGCGGCAGAGTCCTGGTTCTGCTCAGAGACCCCATGGGCCATGGGCAGGTTCCAGCATGGACCATGCCCCAGGCCAGCCTTGCCCAGACCTTCCTGGCCTCCGGGGGTACTGCCCCACGAAGGTGCAAGGGGCAGGGCGTGTGTCCATACATGCTCAAGGCACTTCCCCAGGCTCATTCCAATAGCGCCTTTTCCCTGGTCTCTGTGCCTCATTTGAGGCTTACTAGGAGTGGAGGTTTCTGGCAGGGGCTCTCTCCACACTGCAAGGGCCTGGATCCCAGATGGCCTGGTAAGAGGGAAGAGGCCCGCAAGGGGGTCAATGCCCAAGCCCTCTTTGGCCCAGCAGCCTCAGGGCAGCAGGGAGAACAAGTGGCCCACTGTGCCCCTAGGTCGGCCCTTCCCATTCAAACACAGGCGCTGCTGCTGGGCTTGCCCAGGAGCTGCCTAACAGACTGTGGCTCACCCGAGCTCTCTGACGGTGCAGAGGGCCAGAAGAGCCGTGTGCATGTGGTTCTGCCTTGGCCTGGGTGTGTGGAGCCCCTAGCTGTCTCCCAGGTTCAGGGGCAATGGCCTGAGAGAGGATCACCCCGAAGCGCTTCTCTCCCAGGCTTCGGAGCAGAGTGTGTGGATTCCGGGAAAGGCAGGCGTCCCTCGGTGAGAGAGAGGCAGCCAGCCAGCGAGAGTGCTTGCAAACCGGCCTTTGGAGGTTCCCGGTGAGGTCTTCCAGCGGCAGAGTGCTGGTTCTGCTCAGAGGACCCACAGGCCAGAGGCAGGTCCCAGCAAGGACCCTGCACCAGGTCAGCCTTGACCAGACATTCCTGGCCTCTGGGGGTACTGCCCCACAAAGGGGCAGGTGGCGGGGAGTGTGTCCAGACATGCCCAGGCGCCTCCCCATTCGAATTCCATTCGCGCCTTTCCCATGCTTCATAGGCCACATTTGAGGCCTACTTGGAGGGGAGATTTCTGGCATGACCTCTCTCCAACTGCAACGGACTGGAGCCCGGACAGCCTGGTCAGTGTGAAGAGGCCAGCAAGTGAGTTGATGCCCAAGGCCTCTTTGTCCCAGCAGCCGCAGGGTAACAGGGTGAGCAAGTGGCCCACTGTGCCCCTAGGTCGGCCCTGCCCCATCACACACAGGAGCTGCTACTGGGCTTGCCCAGGAGCTGCCTGACAGACTCTTGTTCACCCAAACTCTCGGACGGTGCAGAGGGCAGGAAAAGACGTGTGCATGTGGTTCTGCCTTGGCCTGTGTGTGTGGAGCCCCTAGTTGTCCCCCAGGCTCATGGGCAAAGGCCTGAGATTGGACCACACAAGCGCTTTTCTCCCAGGCATGGGAGCAGAGTGCGCGGCTTGCGGGAAATGTGGGACTCCGTCGGTGAGGGAGAGGCGGCCAGCCTGCGAGAGTGCTTGCAAACCAGGCTTTGGAGGCTGCTGGTGACGTCTTCCAACGGCACAGTGCTGGTTCTGCTCAGAGGGCCCACAGGACAGGGGCAGGTCCCAGCAAGGACCCTGCCCCAGACCAACCTTGACCAGACCTTCCTGGCCTCTGGGTGTACGGCCCCACGAAGAGGCAGGCTGCAGGGAGTGTCTCCAGACATGCCCAGGCGCCTCCCCAGTCTCATTCCCTGAGCACCTTTCCCATGATACCTAGGCCTCATTTGAGGCCTACTTGGAGGGGAGGATTCTGGCAGGGCCTCTCTCCACACTGCAAGGGACTGGAGCCCAGACAGCCTCGTCAGAGGGAAGAGGCCAGCAATGGGGTCGATGTCCAAGGCCTCTTTGGCCATGCAGCCTCAGGGCAGCACGGTGAGGAACTGGCCCTCAGGGCCCCTAGGTTGGCCCTGCCCCATCACACACAGGCGCTGCTGCTGGCCTTGCCCAGGTGCTGACTGACACACTCTGGCTCACCCGAGCTCTCTGACGGTGCAAGGGGCAGGAAGAGACGTGTTCATGTGGTTCTGCCTCGGCCTGGGTGTGTGGATCCCCTAGTTGTCCCCAAGGCAATTGGCCAAGGACCTGAGAGCGGAAGAACCCGATGCGCTATTGTCCTGGGCTTGGGAGCAGAGTGCGTGGCTTGCGGTAAATGCGGGTCTCCCTCGAGTAGAGTGCTTGCAAACTGGCCTTTGGAGGCAGCCGGGGTGGTCTTCCAGCGCCAGAGTGCTGCATTTGCTCTGTGGCCCCACAGGCCTGGGGCAGGTCCCAGCATGGATACTGCTCCAGACCAGACTTGCCCAGACCTTCCTGGCCTCTGGGGGTACTGCCCCATGAAGGAGCAAGCTGTGGGGTGTGTGTCCATACATGCCCAGGCGTCTCCCCAGGCTCATTTTTTTAGCGCCTTTTCCCTGGTGCCTAGGCCTCATTTGAGGCCTACTTGCAGGGGAGGTTTCTGGCAGGGGCTCTCTCCACACTGCAAGGGTCTGGAGGACGGATGGCCTGGTGAGAGGAAAGGGGCCAGCAAGGGGGTCGTTCCCCAAGGCCTCTTTGGCCCAGCAGCCTAAGGGCAACAGGAAGAGCAAAAGGTGCACTGTGCCCCTAGGTCGTTCCTGCCCCTTCACACACAGGCGTTGCTGCTGGGCTTGCCCAGGGGCAGCCTGACAGACTCTGGCTCACCCGAGATCTCTGATGGTGCAGAGGGCCAGAAGTGACGTGTGCATGTCGTTCTGCCTTGGCCTGGGTGAATGGAACCCCTAGCTGTCCCCAAGCTCCGGGGCAAAGGCCTGAGAGACGAACACCCCGAAGCGTTTTTCTCCCAGGATTGGGAAGAGAGTGCGCAGCTTGCGGGAGAGACGGGCCTCTCTCAGTGAGGGAGAGTTGACCAGCCGGTGAGACTGCTTGCAAAGCGGCCTTTGGAGGCTCCTGGTGAGGTCTTCAAGCGGCACAATGCTGGTTCTGCTCAGAGTACCCACCAGCCAGGGCCAGGTCCCAGCAAGGACTCTGCCCCAGGCCAGCCTTGACCAGACCTTCCTGGCCTCTGGGGGTACTGCCCCACGAAGGGGCAGGCGGCGGGGAGTGTGTCCAGACATGGCCAGGCGCCTCCCCAGTTTCATTCCCTTAGCGACTTTCCCATGATTTCTAGGCCTCATGTGAGGCCTACTTGGAAGGGAGGATTCTGGCAGGGCCTTTTTCCACACTGCAAAGGACTGGAGCCCGGATGGCCTGGTCAGAGGGAAAAGGCCAGCAAAGGGGTCGATGTCCAAGGCCTGTTTGGCCCAGCAGCCTCAGGGCAGCAGGGTGAGCAAGTGCCATCAGTGCCCCTAGGTCGCCCCTGCACCATCACACACAGGCGCTGTTGTTGGGCTTGCCCAGGACCGGCCTGACAGACTCTGGCTCACCCAAGCTCTCTGACGTTGCAGGGGGCACAAAGAGATGTGTGCATGTGGTTCTGCCTTGGCCTGGGTGTGTGGAGCCCCTAGTGTCCCCCAGGCACTGGGGCAAGGCCCTGAGAGCGGTCGAACCCGATGCACCATTGTCCTAGACTTGGGAACAGGGTACGTGGCTTGCGGGAAACGCGGGTCTCCCTCGGTGAGGGAGAGGATGCCAGCCTGTGAGAGTGCTTGCACACCGGCCTTTGGAGGCTGCCGGTGAGGTATTCCAGCATCAGAATGCTGGCTGTGCTCAGAGGCCCCACAGGCCTGGGGCAGGTCCCAGCATGGACACTGCCCCAGGCCAGTCCTGACCAGATCTTCCTGTCCTTTGGGGGTAGTGCCCCAGGAAGGGGCAGGCTTCGGGAAGTGTGTCCAGACATGCTCAGGCATCGCGGGCCTCCCTCGGGCAGAGTGCTTGCAACCTGGCCTTTGGAGGCAGCTGGGGAGGTCTTCCAGCGGCACAGCCCTGGTTCTGCTCAAAGGCCCCACAGGACACGGGCAGCTTCCAGCATGGACCCTGCCCCAGGGCAGCCTTGTCCAGACCTTCCTGGCCTCCCGGGGATCTGCCCCACGAAGGGGTGGGCTACGGGGAGCGTGTCCATACATGCCCAGTCGCCTCCACAGACTCATCCCATTAGCGCCTTTTCCCTGGTGCCTAGGCCTCATTTGAGGCCTACTTGGAGGGGAGGTTTCTGGCAGGGGCTGTCTCCACACTTTAAGGTTCTGGAGCACGGATGGCCTGGTCAGAGGGAAGAGGCCAGCAAGGGGGTCGATGCCCAAGGCCTCTTTGACCCAGCAGCTTCAGGGCAGCAGGAAGAGCAAGTGGCCCACTGTGCCCCTAGGTCGGTCCTGCCCATTCACACACAGGCGCTGCTGCTGGGCTTGCCCAGGAGCAGCCTGACATTCTCTGGCTCACCCGAGCTCTCTGATGGTGCAGAGGGGCGGAAGAGACGTTTGCATGTGGTTCTGCCTTGGCCTGGGTGAGTTGAACTCCTAGCTCTCCCTAAGGCTTAGTGGCAAAGGTCTGAGGGAGGAACACCCCGAAGCACTTTTCTCCCAGGTTTGGGAGCAGAGTACCCTGCTTGTGGTAAACGCGGGACTCCCTTGGTGAGGGAGAGGCGGCCAGCCGGCGAGAGTGCTTGCAAACCGGCCTTTGGAGGCTGGTGGTGATGTCTTCTAGCGGCACAGTGCTGGTTCTTCTCAGAGGACCCACACGCCAGGGGGATGATCCAGTAAGGACCCTGCACCAGGCCAGCCTTGACCAGACCTTCGTGGCCTCTGGGGGTACTGCCCCAGAGAGGGGCAGGTGGCGGGGATTGTGTCCAGACATGCCAGTTGCCTTCCCAGTCGAATTCTTTTCGCACCTTTCCCATGGTTCATAGGCCATATTTGAGGCCTACTTGGAGGGGATGTTTCTGGCAGGGACTCTCTACACACTGCAATGGACTTGAGCCCAGACGGCCTGGTCAGAGGGAAGAGGCCAGCAAGGGGGTCGATGCCCAAGGCCTCTTTGGCCCAACAGCCTCAGGGAAGCAGGGTGAGAAAGTGGCCCACTGTGTCCCTAGGTCAGCCCTGCCCCATCACACACAGGTGCTCCTGCTGGGCTTGTCCAGGAGCTGCCTGACAGACTCTTGCTAACCCAAGGTCTCTGATGGTGCAGGGGGCAGGAAAAGACGTGTGCATGTGGTTTTGCAATGGCCTGGGAGTTTGGAGCCCCTAGCTGGCCCCCAGGCTTATGGGAAATGGCCCTGAGAGAGGACAGACACGAAGCGCTTATCTCCCGGGCTTGGGAGCAGAGTGCGCAGCTTCTGGGAATCGCGGGCCTCCCTCGGTGAAAGTGCTTACAAACTGGCCGTTGGAGGCAGCCGGGGAGGTCTTCCAGCACCAGAGTCCTGGTTCTGCTCAAAGTACCCACAGGCCACGGGCAGGTTCCAGCATAGACCCTGCCCCCAGGCCAGCCTTGCCCAGACCTTCCTGGCCTCTGGGGGAACTGCCCCACGAAGGACCAGGCTGCGGGAAGTGAGTCCAGACATGCTCAGGCACCTCCCCAGGCTCATTCCGTGAGCGCCTTTCCCTGGTGCCTAGGCCTCATTTGAGGTCTAATTGGAGGGGAGGTTTCTGGCAGGGGCTCCCTCCACACTGCAAGGGCCTGGAGCCCGGATGGCCTGGGCAGAGGAAAGAGGCCAGCAAGGGGGTCGATGCCCAAGGCCTCTTTGTCCCAGCAGCCTCAAGGCAGCAAGGAGAGCAAGTGGCCCTCTGTGCCCCTAGTTCGGCCCTGCCCATCACAGACAGGCGATGCTCCTGGGCTTTCCAAGGAGCTACCTGGCAGACTCTGGCTCACCCAAGCTCTCTGACAGTGTAGGGGGCAGGAAAAGACATGTGCTTGTGGTTCTGCATGGCCTGGGAGTTTGGAGCCCCTAGCTGGCCCCCAGGCTCAGGGGCAAGGCCCCTGAGATAGGACCGCCGCGAAGCGCTTTTCTCCCAGGCTTGGGATCAGAGTGCGAACCTTGCCGGAATCGCGGGTCTCCCTCGGGGAGAGTGCTTGCAAACTGGCCTTTGGAGGCAGCCCGGGAAGTCTTCCAGCGGCCGAGTGCTGGTTCTGCTCAGAGGCCCCACAGGCCATGGGCAGGTTCCAGCATGGACCCTGCCCCAGGCTAGCCTTGCCCAGCCCTACCTGGCCTCCGGGGGTACTGCCCCACGAAGGGGTAGGCTGCGGGAAATGTGTCCAGACATGCTGAGGCACCTCCCCAGGCTCATTCCCTGAATGATTTTCCCCTGGTGCCTAGAGCTAATTCGAGGGCTACTTGGAGGGGAGGTTTCTGGCAGGGGCTCACTCCACACTGCAAAGACCTGCAGCCCGGACGGCATGGTCTGAGGCAAGAGGCCAGCAAGGGGGTCGAAGCCCAAGGCCTTCTTTGCCCAGCAGCCTCAGGGCAGCAGGGTGAGCAAGTTGCCCACTGTGCCCCTAGGTCCTCCCAGGCCCTTCACACACAGGCGCTGCTGCTGGGTTTGCCCATGAACTGCCTGATAGACTCTGGCTCACCCGAGCTCTCTGACGGTACAGGGGGCAGGAAGATTCATGTGCATGTGGCTCTGCCTTGGCCTGGGAGTTTGGAGCCCCTAGCTGACCCCTGGCTCAGGGGCAAGGCCCTGAGAGGGGACCACCCAAGCGCATTTCTCCTGGGCTTGGAAGCAGAGTGCGTGGCTTGCGGGAATCGCAGGCCTCCCTCAGTGAGGGAGAGGTTGCCACCTGGAGAGTTTACTTGCAAACCACCCTTTGGAGGCTGCCGGTGATGTCTTTCAGCGGCACAGTGCTGTTTCTGCACAGAGGACCCACAACCAGTGGCAGGTCCCAGCAAGGACCCTGCCCCAGGCAAGCCTTGACCAGACCATCCTGGCCTCCCAGGGTACTGCCTCACAAAGGGGCAGGCGACGGGGAGTGTGTCCAGACATGCCCAGGCACCTCCCCAGGCTCATTCCCTGAGTGCCTTTCCCTTGGTTCCTAGGCCTCATTTAAGGCCTACTTGGAGGGGAGGTTTCTGGCAGGGCCTCTCTCCACACTGCAAGGGACTGGAGCCCGGACGGCCTGCTCAGAGGGAAGAGGCCAGCAAGGGGTTCGATGTCCAAGGCCCCTTTGTCCCAGCAGCCTCTGGGCAGCAGGAGGAGCAAGTTGCCAACTGTGCCCCTAGATTGGCCCTGCCCCTCACACACAGGCGCTGCTGCTGGGCTTGCCCAGGAGCTGCCTGACAGATTCTTGCTCACCCAAGTTCTCTGACGGTGCAGGGGGCAGGAAAAGATGTGTGCATGTGCTTCTGCCATGGCATGGGAGTGTTGAGCCCATAGCTGGCCTCCAGGCCCAGGCGCAATGGCCCTGAGACAGGACCACATCGAAGCGCTTTTCTCCCGGGCTTGGTAGCAGAGTTCAGGGCTTGTGGGAATCGCAGGCCACTTCGGGGAGAGTTCTTGCAAACTGGCCTTTGGAGTCAGCCGGCGAGTTCTTCCAGCAACAGAGTCCTGGTTCTGCTCAAAGGCCCCACAGGACATGGGCAGGTTCCAGCATGGACCCTGTCCGCGGCCAGGCTTGTCCAGACCTTCCTGGCCTCCGGGGGAACTGCCCCATGAAGGGGCAGGCTGCAGGGAGTGTGTCCATACATGCCCAGTCGCCTCCACAGGCTCATTGCATTAGCGCCTTTTCCCTGGTGCCTAGGCCTCATTTGAGGCCTACTTGGAGGGGAGGTTTCTGGCAGGGGCTCTGTACACACTCCAAGGGTCTGGAGCACGGATGGCCGGGTCAGAGGGAAGAGGCCAGGAAGGGGGTCTATGCCCAAGGACACTTTGGCTCAGGAACATCTGGGCAGCAGTAAGAGCAAGGGGCCCACTGTGCCGTTAGGTCTCTCATGCCCATTCACACACAGGCGCTGCTGCTGGGTTTGGCCAGGAGAAGCCTGACATTCTCCGGCTCACCCCAGCTCTCTGATGGTGCAGAGGGCCAGAAGAGACGTGTGCATGTGGTTCTGCCTTGGCCTGGGTGAGTGGAACATCTAGCTGTCCCTAAGGCTCAGAGGCAAAGGCCTGAGTGAGGAATACCCCGAAGCGCTTTTCTCCCAGGCTTGGGAGCAGAATGCGCTGCTTGCGGTAAACGTGGGCCTCCCTCGTTGAGTGAGAGGCGACCAGCGGTCGAGAGTGCTTGTAAACCGGCCTTTGGAGGCTGCCGGTGTGGTCTTCCAGCGGCACAGTGCTGGTCCAGCTCAGAGGACCCACAGGCCAGGGGCCGGTCCCAGCAAGGAACCTGCACCAGGCCAGCCTTGACCAGACCTTCCTGGCCTCTGGTGGTACTGCTCCTCAAAGGGGCAGGGGGCGGGGTGTGTGTCCAGACATGCTCAGGCACCTCCCCGATCTCATTCCCTGAGTGCTTTTCCCATGGTGCTTAGGCCTCATTTGAGGGCTACTTGGAGGGGAGGTTTCTGACAGGGACTCTCTCCACACTGCAAGCGCCTGGGGACTGGACGGCACGGTCAGAGGGAAGAGGACAACAAGGGGGTTGATGCCCAAGGCCTCTTTGGCCCAGCAGCCTCAGGGCAGTAGGGAGAGCAAGTGGCCCACTGTGCGCCACGGTCGGCCCTGCCCCTTCCCACACAGGCGCTGCTGCTGGGCTTGCCCAGGAGCTGCCTAACAGACTCTGGCTCACCCGAGCTCTCTGACGATGCAGAGGGCTGGAAGAGACTGTGCATGTGGTTCTGCCTTAGCCTGGGTGTGTGGAGCACCTAGCTTTCTCCCAGGCTCAGTGGCAAAGGCCTGAGAGAGGAACACCCCGAAACACTTTTCTCCCAGTCTTCGGAGTAGAGTGCGCGGCTTGGGGGAAATGCGGGCCTCCCTCGGTGAGGGATAGGCAGCCAGCCGGCGAGAGTCCTTGCAAAACTGCCTTTGTAGGCTACTGGTGATGTCTTACAGCAGCACAAGTGCTGGTTGTGCTCAGAGGCCCCACAGGCCAGGGTCAGGTCCCAGCCTGGACCCTGCCCGACACCAGCCTTGACCAGACGTTCCTGGCCTCCGGGGGTAATGCACAACGAAGGGGCAGGTAGCGGGGAGTGTGTCCAGACATGCCTATGCGCCTCCGCAATCTCATTCCCTGAACGCCTTTCCCATGGTTTCTAGGCCTCACGTGAGGCCTAATTAGAGGGCAGGTTTCTGGCAGGGCCTCTCTCCACACTGCAAGGGCCTGGATCCCACACGGCCTGGTCAGAGGGAAGAGGCCAGCAAGGGGGTCGATGCCCAAGGCCTCTTTCTCCCAGCAGCCTCAGGGAGGCAGGTTGAGCTGGTAGCCCTCAGTCCCCTACGTGGGCCCTGACCCATCACAGACAACCGTTGCTCCTGGGCTTGCCCAGGAGCTGCCTGACAGACACTGGTTCACCCGAGACCTCTGACGGTGTAGGGGGCAGGAAAGGACGTGTATATGGGGTTCTCCCTTGGCCTGGGTGTGTGGCGCCACTAGCTATCCCCTAGGCTCAGGGGCAAGGGCCCTGAGAGAGGGCCACCCCGAAGCACTTTTCTCTCGGGCTGGGAGCAGAGTGTGCAGCTTAAGGCAATTGCGGGCCTCGCTCGGGGAGAGTGCTCTCAAACTGGCCTTTGAATCAGCTGGGGAGTTCTTCCAGCGGCAAAGAGCTGGTTCTGCTCAGATCCCCCACAGGCCACAGGCAGATTCCAGCATGGAACCTGTCCCAGGCCAGACTTGCCCAGACATTCCTGGCCTCCGGGGAACTGCCCATGAAGGGGCAGGCTGCGGGAAGTGTGTCCAGACATGCTCAGGCACCTCCCCAGGCTCCTTCCCTGAGCGCTTTTCCCCTGGTGCCTAGGCCTCATTTGAGGCCTACTTGGAGGGGAGGTTTCTGGCAGGGGCTCTATCCACACTGCAAGGGCCTGGAGGCCGGATGGCTTGGTCAGAGGGAAGAGGCCAGGAAGGGGGTCGATGTCCAAGGTCTCTTTGGCCCAGAAGCCTCAGGGCAGTAGGGAGAGTAAGTGGCCCACTGTGTCCCTAGGTCGGACCTGCCCCATCACACACAGGCGCTGCTGCTGGGTTTGCCCAGGAGTGGGCGTGACAGACTCTGGCTCACCCAAGGTCTCTGACAGTGTAGGGGGCAGGAAGAGACGTGTTCATGTGGTTCTGCCTTGGCCTGGGTGTGTGGACTCTTGCTTTGCACTTCCCTGTGACCAGGCACTCTGTGCTCCAGGCTCTTGCTGTGTGAAAACAGCCCATGCCAGCACCTCCCCTCTAAGTAGGCCTAAAATTAGGTTAAGCTCAGGGGAAATGCGCTAGGGGTAAGAGCATGGGGAGGCGACCAGGCATGTCAAGACACACACCCTGCAGCCTGCCCCTTCATGGGGCAGGAGCCCCGGAGGCCAGGGGGGGTCTGAGCAAGGCTGGCCAAGGACAGGGGTCTTGCTGGGTGCTTCCCATGGCCTGTGGGGACTCTGAGCAGAACCGGCCCTTTCCCGCGGGAAGACCACCCCAACTGCCTGCAAAGGCCGGTTTGCAAGCATTCTCGCCAGACTGCTGCCGCTCCCTGACGAGGGAGGCCTGCTTTTCCCGCAAGTCGCGCACTCTGCTCTTAAGCCCGGGAGAAAAGCGCTTCGGGGTGGTCCTTTCTCTGGGCCCTTGCCCCTGAGCCTGGAGTCAACCTTGGACATCCACATTGCCAGGAAGAGGCAGAATCACATGCACACGTTTGTTCCTGCCCGATGCACCTTCCGAGGACTTGTTTGAGCCAGAGTCTGTCAGACATGTCCTGCGCAGCCCCAGCAGGACTGCCTGTGTGTCAAGGGGCAGAGATGATCTAGGTGCAGAGTGGGCCTCTTGCTTTCCCACCTTGCTGGAGGCTGCTGGGACAAAGTGGCCTTGGGCATAGACACACTTGCTCCGCATGTCCAAGTGACCAGCCCGTCGGAGCTCCAGGCTCTTGCTGTGTGAAAACAGCCCATGCCAGCTTCTCCCCTCCGAGTTGGACTCAAAAGAAGCCTATGCCAGGGGAAATATGCTAGGGGGTAAGTGACTGGGGAGGCGACCAGGCATGTCTAGACACACACCCCGCAGCCGGCCCCTTCATGGGGCAGGAGCCCCGGAGGCCAGGCAGGTCTGGGCAAGGCTGGCCAAGGACAGGGGTCTTACGGGGTCCTTCCCATGTCCTGTGGGGACTCTGAGCAGAACTGGCCCTTTCCCGCAGGAAGACCTCCTCAACTGCCTCCAAAGGCCGGTTTGAAAGCATTCTCGCCAGACTGCTGCTGCTCCCTGCCGTGGGAGATCTGCTTTTCCCGCAAGTCGCGCACTCTGCACTTAAGACCGGAAGAAAAGCGCTTCGGGGTGGTCCTTGATCTGGGCCGTTGGCCCTGAGCCTGGAGTCAAGCTTGGACATCCACAGTGCCAGGAACAGGCAGAATCACATGCATACGTTTCTTCCTGCCCCCTGCACCTTCCGAGGACTTGGTTGAGCCAGAGTCTGTCAGACCTGTCCTCCGCAGCGCCAGAAGGACTGCCTGTGTGTCAAGGGGCAGAGATGATCTAGGGGCAGAATGGGCCTCTTGCTCTCCCAGCTGCCCTGAGGCTGCTGGGCCAAAGAGGCCTTGAGAATCCACACACTTTCTCCGCACTTCCCTGTGATCAGGCCGTCTGAGCTCCAGGCTCTTGCTGTGTGATAACAGCCCATGCCAGCACCTCCCCTCCGAGTAGGCCTTAAATAAGGCCAAGCACAGGGGAAATGCGCTAGGGGGTAAGGGACTGGGCAGGTGACCAGGTAGGTCTGGACAAACTGCCCGCAGTGTGCTCTTCATGTGACAGCTGCCCCGGAGGCCCGGAAGTACTGGGCAACCCTGGCCAAGGGCAGAGACCATGCTGGGTGCTGCCCCTGGCCTGTGGGTCCTCTCAGCAGAACCACCCCTTTCCCGCATGAAGACCTCCCTGGCTGCCTCCAAGGGCCGGTTGCAAGCATTCTCGCCATCTGCCGCACCTCCCACCAAAAGGGAGGCTTGTTTTTCCCGCAAGTCGCGCAATCCGCTCCCAAGCCGGGAGAAAAGCACATCGGGGTGGTCCTTTCTCTGGGCCCTTGCCCCTGAGCCTGGAGGCAACCTTGGAGGTCCACACTCCCAGGCAAAGAAAGAACCACATGCACACGTCGTTTCCTGAGCCGTGCACCTTCCGAGAGCTCGAGTCAGCCGGAGTCTGTGAGGCACATCCTCGGCCACCCCAGCAGCACAGCCTGTGTGTCAAGGGGCAGAGCCGACCTAGGGGCAGAGTGGGCCTCTTGCTCTCCCAGCTGCCCTGAGGCTGCTGGGAGAAAAAGGCGTTGGGCATGCAACCCGTTGCTCCCCACTTCCCTCTCACCAGGCCGTCTGAGTTCCAAGTCCTTGCAGTGTGGAGACAGCCTCTGCCAGCACCTCCCTCCTAGTTGGACTCAAAAGAAGCCTAGGCCACAGGAAATATGCTAGGGGGTAAGTGACTTGGGAGGCGACCAGGGATGGCTAGTCACACACCCAGCAGCCTGCCCCTTCATGGGGCAGCAGCCCCGGAGGCCAGGGAGGTCTGGGCAAGGCTGGCCATGGACAGAGGTCTTGCTGGGTCCTTCCCATGGCCTGAGGGGACTCTGTGCAGAACCGGCCCTTTCCCGCAGGAAGACCTCCCCAATTGCCTCCAAAGACCGATTTGCAAGCATTCTCGCCAGACTGCTGCCGCTCCCTGCCGAGGGAGGCCTGCTTTTCCCGCAAGTCGCGCACTCTGCTCTTAAGCCCGGGAGAAAAGCGCTTCGGGGTGGTCCTTGATCTGGGCCCTTGCCCCTGAGCCTGGAGTCAAGCTTGGACATCCACAGTGCCAGGAAAAGGCAGAATCACATGCATACGTTTGTTACTGCCCCCTGCACCTTCCGAGGACTTGGTTGAGCCAGAGTCTGTCAGACATGTCCTCCGCAGCGCCAGAAGGACTGCCTGTGTGTCAAGGGGCAGAGATGATCTAGAGGCAGAATGGGCCTCTTGCTCTCCCAGCTGCCCTGAGGCTGCTGGGCCACAGAAGCCTTGAGAATCCGCACACTTGTTCCGCAATTCCCTGTGACCAGGCCGTCTGAGCTCCAGGCTCTTGCTGTGTGATAACAGCCCATGCCAGGACCTCCCCTCCGAGTAGGCCTTAAATAAGGCCAAGCACAGGGGAAATGCGCTAGGGGGTAAGGGACTGGGCAGGTGACCAGGTATGTCTGGACACACTCCCCGCAGTGTGCTCTTCATGTGGCAGCTGCCCCGGAGGCCCGGAAGTACTGGGCAACCCTGGCCAAGGGCAGAGACCATGCTGGGTGCTGCCCCTGGCCTGTGTGCCCTCTCAGGAGAACCACCCCTTTCCCGCATGAAGACCTCCCCGGCTGCCTCCAAGGGACGGTTGCAAGCATTCTCGCCGTCTGCCGCACCTCCCACCAAAAGGGAGGCTTGATTTTCCCGCAAGTCGCGCAATCAGCTCCCAAGCCGGGAGAAAAGCACATCGGGGTGGTCCTTTCTCTGGGCCCATGCCCCTGAGCCTGGAGTCAACCTTGGAGGTCCAAACTCCCAGGCCGAGAAAGAACCACATGCACACGTCGTTTCCTGATCCCTGCACCTTCCGAGAGCTCGAGTCAGCCGGAGTCTGTGAGACACATCCTCGGCCACCCCAGCAGCACAGCCTGTGTGTCAAGGGGCAGAGCCGACCTAGGGGCAGAGTGGGCCTCCTGCTCTCCCAGCTGCCCTGAGGCTGCTGGGAGAAAAAGGCGTTGGGCATGCACCCCGTTGCTCCCCACTTCCCTCTCACCAGGCCGTCTGAGTTCCAAGTCCTTGCAGTGTGGAGACAGCCTCTTCCAGTACCTCCCTCCTAGTTGGACTCAAAAGAAGCCTAGGCCACAGGAAATATGCTAGGGGGTAAGTGACTGGGGAGACGACCAGGGATGTCTAGTCACACACCCAGCAGCCTGCCCCTTCATGGGGCAGCAGCCCCGGAGGCCAGGGAGGTCTGGGCAAGGCTGGCCATGGACAGAGGTCTTGCTGGGTCCTTCCCATGGCCTGTGGGGACTCTGTGCAGAACCGGCCCTTTCCCGCAGGAAGACCTCCCCAATTGCCTCCAAAGACCGGTTTGCAAGCATTCTCGCCAGACTGCTGCCGCTCCCTGCCGAGGGAGGACTGCTTTTCCCGCAAGTCGCGCACTCTGCTCTTAAGCCCGGGAGAAAAGCGCTTCGGGGTGGTCCTTGATCTGGGCCCATGGCCCTGAGCCTGGAGTCAAGCTTGGACATCCACAGTGCCAGGAACAGGCAGAATCACATGCATACGTTTCTTCCTGCCCCCTGCACCTTCCGAGGACTTGGTTGAGCCAGAGTCTGTCAGACATGTCCTCCGCAGCGCCAGAAGGACTGCCTGTGTGTCAAGGGGCAGAGATGATCTAGAGGCAGAATGGGCCTCTTGCTCTCCCAGCTGCCCTGAGGCTGCTGGGCCAAAGAAGCGTTGAGAATCCACACACTTGCTCCGCAATTCCCTGTGACCAGGCCGTCTGAGCTCCAGGCTCTTGCTGTGTGATAACAGCCCATGCCAGGACCTCCCCTCCGAGTAGGACTTTAAGGCCAAGCACAGGGGAAATGCGCTAGGGGGTAAGGGACTGGGCAGGTGACCAGGTAGGTCTGGACACACTCCCCGCAGTGTGCTCTTCATGTGGCAGCTGCCCCGGAGGCCCGGAAGTACTGGGCAACCCTGGCCAAGGGCAGAGACCATGCTGGGTGCTTCCCCTGGCCTGTGGGTCCTCTCAGCAGAACCACCCCTTTCCCGCATGAAGACCTCCCTGGCTGCCTCCAAGGGCCGGTTGCAAGCATTCTCGCCATCTGCCGCACCTCCCACCAAAAGGGAGGCTTGTTTTTCCCGCAAGTCGCGTAATCATCTCCCAAGCCGGGAGAAAAGCACATCGGGGTGGTCCTTTCTCTGGGCCCTTGCCCCTGAGCCTGGAGTCAACCTTGGAGGTCCACACTCCCAGGCAAAGAAAGAACCACATGCACACGTCGTTTCCTGAGCCCTGCACCTTCCGAGAGCTCGAGTCAGCCGGAGTCTGTGAGGCACATCCTCGGCCACCCCAGCAGCACAGCCTGTGTGTCAAGGGGCAGAGCCGACCTAGGGGCAGAGTGGGCCTCCTGCTCTCCCAGCTGCCCTGAGGCTGCTGGGAGAAACAGGCGTTGGGCATGCAACCCGTTGCTCCCCACTTCCCTCTCACCAGGCCGTCTGAGTTCCAAGTCCTTGCAGTGTGGAGACAGCCTCTTCCAGCACCTCCCTCCTAGTTGGACTCAAAAGAAGCCTAGGCCACAGGAAATATGCTAGGGGGTAAGTGACTGGTGAGGCGACCAGGCATGTCTAGGCACACACCCAGCAGCCTGCCCCTTCATGGGGCAGCAGCCCCGGAGGCCAGGGAGGTCTGGGCAAGGCTGGCCATGGACAGAGGTCTTGCTGGGTCCTTCCCATGGCCTGTGGGGACTCTGTGCAGAACCGGCCCTTTCCCGCAGGAAGACCTCCCTGGCTGCCTCCAAAGGCCGGTTTGCAAGCATTCTCGCCAGACTGCTGCCGCTCCCTGCCGAGGGAGGACTGCTTTTCCCGCAAGTCGCGCACTCTGCTCTTAAGCCCGGGAGAAAAGCGCTTCGGGGTGGTCCTTGCTCTGGGACCTTTTCCCTGAGCCTGGAGTCAAGCTTGGACATCCACATTGCCAGGAAGAGGCAGAATCACATGAATAAGTTTGTTCCTTCCCCCTGCACCTTCCGAGGACTTGTTTGAGCCAGAGTCTGTCAGACATGTCCTCCACAGCCCGATCAGGACTGCCTGTGTTTCAAGGGGCAGAGCTGACCCAGGGTAGAGTTTGCGTCTTGCTTTCCCACCTTGCTGGAGACTGCTGGGACAGAGAGGCCTTGGGCATCCACACACTTGCTCCGCACTTCCCAGTAACCAGACCGTCTGAGCTCCAGGCTCTTGCTGTGTGAAAACAGCACATTCCAGCACCTCCCCTCCGAGTAGGCCTTAAATTAGGCCAAGCACAGGCGAAATGCGCTAGGGGTAAGAGACTGGGGAGGTAACCAGGCATGTCTGGACACACTCCACGCAGCCTGCCCTTCATGGGGCAGCAGCCCCGGAGGCCTGTAAGTTCTGGGCAACCCTGGCCAAGGGCAGAGACCATGCTAGTTGCTGCCCCTGGCCTGTGGGTCCTCTCAGCAGAATCACCCCTTTCCCGCATGAAGACCTCCCCGGCTGCGTCAAAGGGCCAGTTGCAAGCATTCTCGAAGGCTGCCGCACTTCCGACCCCTAGCGAGGCTTGTTTTTCCCGCAAGTCGCGCAATCCGCTCCCAAGCCGGGGAAAAGCACATCGGGGTGTCCTTTCTCTGGGCCCTTGCCCCTGAGCCTGGAGTCGAGCTTGGACATCCACATTGCCAGGAAGAGGCAGAATCACATGCATACGTTTGTTCCTGCTCCCTGCACCTACCGAAGACTTAGTTGAGCCAGAGTCTGTCACATATGTCCTCCGCAGCCCCAGGAGGAATGCCTGTGTATCAAGGGGCAGAGCCAACCTAGGGGCAGAGTGGGCCTCTTGCTCTCCCAACTGCCCTGAGGCTGCTGGGAGAAAGAGGCTTTGGGCATCCAACCCGTTGCTCCCCACTTCCCTCTCACCAGGCCGTCTGAGCTCCAAGTCCTTGCAGTGTGGAGACAGCCTCTGCCAGCACCTCCCTCCGAGTGGAATCAAAAGTGGCCTAGACCAGGGGAAATATGCTAGGGGTAAGTGACTGGGGAGGCGACCAGGCATGTCTAGACACACACCCCGCAGCCTGCCCCTTCATGGGGCAGGAGTCCCGGAGGCCAGGGACGCCTGGGCAAGGCTGGCCAAGGACAGGGGTCTTGCGGGGTCCTTCCCTTGGCCTGTGGGGACTCTGAGCAGAACCGGCCCTTTCCCACAGGACGACCTCCCCAACTGCCTCCAAAGGCCGGTTTGCAAGCATTCTCGCCAGATTGCTGCCGCTCCCTGCCGAGGGAGGCCTGCTTTTCCGGCAAGTCGCGCACTCTGCTCTTAAGCCGGGGAGAAAAGCGCTTCGGGGTGGTCCTTGCTCTGGGCCCTATTCCGTGAGCCTGGAGTCAAGCTTGGACGTCCACATTGCCTGGAAGAGGCAGAATCACATGCATACGTTTCTTCCTGCCCCCTGCACCTTCCGAGAACTTGTTTGAGCCTGAGTCTGTGAGACAAGTCCTCCGCAGTCCCAGCAGGCCTGCCTGTGTGTCAAGGGGCAGAGATGATCCAGGGGCAGAGTGGGCCTTTTGCTCTCCCACCTTGCTGGAGGCTGCTGGGCCAAAGAGGCTTTGGGAATCCACACACTTCCTCCGCACTTCCCTGTGACCAGGCCGTCTGAGCTCTAGGCTCTTGCTTGTGATAACAGCCCATGCCAGCACCTCCCCTCCTAGTAGGCCTCATATAAGGCCAAGCACAGGGGAAATGCGCTAGGGGGTAAGAGACTGGGGATGTCACCAGGCATGTCTGGACACACTCCCCGCAGCGTGCCCTTCATGGGGCAGCAGCCCCGGAGGCCCGGAAGGTCTGGGCAACCCTGGCCAAGGGCAGAGACCATGCTGGGTGCTGCCCCTGGACTGTGGGTCCTCTCAGCAGTACCACCCCTTTCCCACATGAAGACCGTCCCTGCTGCCTCCAAGGGCCGGTTGCAAGCATTCTCGCCGGCTGCCGCACCTCCCACCCCAAGGGACGCTTGTTTTTCCCGCAAGTCGCGCAATCCGCTCCCAAGCCGGGAAAAAAGCACATCGGGGTTGTCCTTTCTCTGGGCCCTTGCCCCTGAGCCTGGAGTCAACCTTCGAGGTCCACACTCCCATCCAAGAAAGAACCACATGCACACGTCTTTTCCTGAGCCCTGCACCTTCCGAGTGCTCGAGTGAGCCGGAGTCTGTGAGGCACATCGTTGGCCACCCGGCAGCACAGCCTGTGTGTCAAGGGGCAGATCTGACCTAGGGGCAGAGTGGGCCTCTTGCTCTCCGAGCTGCCCTGAGGCAGCTGGGAGAAAAATGCTTTGGGCATGCAACCCGTTGCTCCCCACTTCCCTCTCACCAGGCCGTCTGACCTCCAGGTCCTTGCAGTGTGGAGAAAGCCTCTGCCATCACCTCCCCTCCGAGTTGGACTCAAAAGAGGCCTAGGCCAGGGGAAATATGCTAGGGGGTAAGTGACTGGGGAGGCGACCAGGCATGTCTAGGCACACTCCGCAGCCTGCCCCTTCAAGGGGCAGGAGCCCCGGAGGCCTGGGAGGTCTGGGCGAGGCTGGGCATGGACAGGGTTCTTCTGGGTCCTTCCCATGGCCTGTGGGGACTCTGTGCAGAACCGGTCATTTCCCGCAGGAAGATCTCCCCAACTGCCTCCAAAGGCCGGTTTGCAAGCATTCTCACCAGACTGCTGCCGCTCGCTGCCGAGGGAAATTTGGTTTCCCGCAAGTCGCGCACTCTGCTCTTAAGCCCTGGAGAAAAGCGCTTCGGGGTGGTACTTTTTCTGGGCCCTTGTCCCTGACCCTGGAGTCAAGCTTGGACATCCACATTGCCAGGAAGAGGCAGAATCACATGCATACGTTTGTTGCTGCCCCCTGCACCTTCCGAGAGCTTGGTTGAACCAGAGTCTGTCAGACATGTCCTCCTCAGCCCCAGCAGGACTGCCTGTGTGTCAAGGGGCAGAGCCCACATAGGGGCAGAGTGGGCCTCGATGAGGGAATTACGGCCAGCAGACGAGAGATCTTGCAAACACGCCTTTGGAGGCTGCTGGTGAGGTCTTCCAACGGCAGAGTCCTGGTTCTGCTCAAAGGCCCCAAAGGCCACGGGCAGGTTCCATCATGGACCCTGACCCCGAACAGCCATGACCAGACCTTCCTGGCCTCCGGGGGTACTGCCTCACCAAAGGGCAGGTGGCGGGGAGTTGTTCAGGCATGCCCAGACACCTCCCCAGGATCATTCCCTGAGCGCCTTTCCCATGGTTCCTAGGCCTCGTTTGAGGCCTATTTGGAGGGGAGGTTTATGCCAGGGGCTCTCTCCACACTACAAGGGACTGGAGCCTGGACGGCCTGGTCAGAGGGAAGAGGCCAGCAATGGGGTCGATGTACAAGCCATCTTTGTCCCAAGAGCCTCAGGGCAGCAGGGTGAGCAACTGGCCCTCACTGCCTCTAGGTCAGCCCTGCCCCATCACACACATGTGCTGCTGGTCTTGGCCAGGTGCTGACAGACAGACTCTTTCTCTCCCAAGCTCTCTGACGGTGCAGGGGGCAGGAAGAGACGTGTGCATGTGGTTCTGCCTTGGCCTGGGTGTGTGGAGCCCGTAGCTGGCCCCAGGCCTAGGGGCAAGCGGCTGAGAGCGGACGAACAAGATGCGCTATTTTCCTGGTCTTGGGAACAGAGTGCGTGGATTGCGGGAAACGCGGGTCTCACTGGGTGAGGGAGAGGACGCCAGCCTGTGAGAGTGCTTGCAAACCAGCCTTTGGAGGCTGCCGATGAGGTATTCCAGCAGCAGAGTGCTGGTTGTGCTCAGACGCCCCATATTCCAGGGGCGGGTCCCAGCATGGACACTTCCCCAGGCCAGTCTTGACCAGACCTTCCTGTCCTTTGGGGTTAGTGCCCCACGAAGGCGCAGGCTGTGGGAAGTGTGTCCAGACATGCTCAGGCACCTCCCCAGGCTCCTTCGCTGAGCACTTTTCCCCTGGTGCCTAGGCCGCATTTGAGGCCTACTTAGAGGGGTGGTTTCTGGCAGGGGCTCTCTCCACAGTGCTCGGGCCTGGAGCACGGACACCATGGTCAGATGGAAGAGGCCAGCAAGGGGGTCGATGCCGAAGGCCTCTTTGGCCCAGCAGACTCAGGGCAGCAGGAAGAGCAAGTGGCCCACTGTGCCCCTAGTTTCGCCCTACCCCTTCACACACAGGTCGTGCTGCTGGGTTTGCCCATGACCTGCCTGACATTCTCTGGCTCACCCGAGCTCTCTGACGGTGCAGGGGGCAGGAAGACTCGTGTGCATGTGGTTCTGCCTTGGCCTGGGAGTTTGGAGCCCCTAGCTGTCTCCCAGGCTCAGGGGCAAGGCCCTGAGAGGGGACCACTGAAGTGCTATTGTCCTGGGCTTTAAAGCAGAGTGGGTGGCTTGCGGAAATTGCAGGCCTCCCTCGGTGACGGAGAGGTTGCCAGCTGGAGAGAGGACTTGCAACCCGGCCTTTGGAGGCTGCCGGTGATGTCTTCCAGCGGCACAGTGCTGGTTCTGCACAGAGGATCCACAGGCCAGTGGCAGGTCCCAGCACTGACCCTGACCCAGGCCAGCCTTGACCAGACCTACCTGGCCTCTGAGCATACTGTCTCACGAAGGGGCAGGCGGTGGGGAGTGTGTCCAGACATGCCCAGGCACCTCCCCAGGCTCATTCCCTGAGTCCCTTTCCCATGTTTCCTAGGCCTCATTTGAGGCCTACTTGGAGGGGAGGTCTCTGGCAGGGCCTCTCTCCACACTGCAAGGACTGGAGCTCGGATGGCCTGGTCAGAGGGAAGACGCCAGCAAGGGGGTTGACGCCCAAGGCCTCTTTGTCCCAGGAGGCTCAGGGCAGCAGGAAGAGCAAGTGTCCCACTGTGCCCCTAGGTTGGCCCTGCCCCATCACACATAGGTGCTGCTTCTGGGCTTGTCCAGGAGCTGCCTGACAGACTCTTGCTCACCCAAGCTCTCTGACGGTGCAGGGAGCAGGAAAAGACGTGTGCATGTGCTTCTGTCTTGGCCTGGGAGTGTGGAGCCCCTAGCAGGCCCCCAGGCTCATTGGCAATGGTCCTGAGAGAGGACCACCTCGAAGCACTATTCTCCTGGGCCTGGGGCCAGAGTGTGGTGCTTGTGGGAATCGCTTGTCTCCCTCGGGGAGAGTGCTTGCAAACTGGCCTATGGAGGCAGCTGGGGAGGTCTTCCAGCAGCAGAGTTCTGGTTCTGGTCAAAGGGCCCACAGGTCAAGGGCAGGTTTCAGCATGGACCCTGCCCCAGGCCAGCCTTGTACAGAACTTCCTGGCTTCCGGGGGAACTGCCTCACGAAGGGGCAGGCTGCGGGGAGTGTGTCCATGCATGCCCAGTCGCCTCCACAGGCTCATTCCATTAGCGCCTTTTCCCTGGTGCCTAGGTCTCATTTGAGCCCTACTTGGAGGGGAGGTTTCTGGCAGGGGCTCGCTCCACACTACAAGTGTCTGGAGGACGGATGGCCTGGTCAGAAGGAAGAGGCCAGCAAGGGGCTCGTTTCCCAAGGCCTCTTTGGCCCAACAGCCTAAAGGCACCAGGAAGAGCATGTAGTGCACTGTGCCTCTAGTTAGGCCCTGCCCCTTCACACACAGGCGGTGCTGCTGGCTTTCCCAGGGGCAGCCTCACAGACTGTGGCTCCCCCGAGCTCTCTGATGGTGCAGAGGACCAGAAGAGACGTGTGCATGTGGTTCTGCATTGGCCTGGGTGAGTGGAACACCTAGCTGTCCCCAGGCTCTGGGGCAAATGCCTGAGAGAGGAACACACCGAAGCGCTTTTCTCCCAGGTTTGGGAACAGAGTGCGCGGCTTGTGGGAAAGACGGGCCTCCCTCGGTGAGAGAGAGGCAGCCAGCTGGTGAGACTGATTGCAAAGCGGCCTTTGGAGGCGGCCGGTGAGGTCTTCCAGCGGCACAATGCTGATTCTGCTCAGAGTACCCACCGGCCAGGGGCAGGTCCCAACATGGACCCGGCCCAAGGCCAGCCTTGACCAGACCTTCCTGGCCTCTGCGGGTTCTGCCCCATGAAGGGGCAGGCGGCGGGGAGTGTGTCCAGACATGGCCAGGCGCCTCCCCATTTTCATTCTCTTTGCACCTTTCCCATGATTCCTAGGCCTCATATGAGGCCTACTTGTAGGGGAGGATTCTGGCAGGGCCTCTCTCCACACTGCAAAGGACTGGAGCCCGGATGGCCTGGTCAGAGGGAAAAGGCCAACAAGGGGGTCGATGTCCAAGGCCTCTTTGGCCAAGCAGCCTCAGGGCACCAGGGTGAGCAAGTGGCCCTCAGTGCCCCTAGGTCGCCCCTGCACCATCACACACAGGCGCTGCTGCTGGGCTTGCCCAGGAGCAGCCTGACAGACTCTGGCTCACCCAAGCTCTCTGAAGGTTAAGGGGGCAGAAAGAGACGTGTGCATGTGATTCTGCCTTGTCCTGGGTATGTGGAGACACTAGCTGTCCCCCATGCACTGGGGCAAGGGCCTGAGAGCAGACGAACCCAATGCGCTCTTGTCCTGGACTGGGGAACAGAGTGAGAGGCTTGCGGGAAATGCAGGTCTCCCTTGGTGAGGGAGAGGATGCCAGTCTGTGAGAGTGCTTGCAAACTGGCCTTTGGAGGCTGCCGGTGAGGTATTCCAGCAGCAGAGTGCTGGTTGTGCTCAGAGGCCCCACAGGCCAGGGGCAGGTCACAGCATGGACACTGCCCCAGGCCAGTCTTGACCAGATCTTCCTGTCCTTTGGGGGTAGTGCCCCACGAAGGAGCAGGCTGCGGGAAGTGTGTCCAGACAAGCACAGGCACCTCCCCAGGCTCATTCCCTGAGCACTTTCCCCCTGGTGCCTAGGCCGCATTTGAGGCATACTTAGAGGGGAGGATTCTGGCAGGGGCTCTCTCCACACTGCAAGGGCCTAGAGCACGGACGGCATGGTCAGAGGGAAGAGGCCAGCAAGGGGGTCGATGCCCAAGGCCTCTTTGGCCCAGCAGCCTCAGGGCATCAGGGTGAGCAAGTGGCCCACTGTGCCACTAGGTCAGTCCTGACGCTTCACACACTGGACAGCTGCTTGGCTTGCCCAGGAGCTGCCTGACAGACTCTGGCTCACCCGACCTCTCTGACAGTGCAGTGGACAGGAAGACTTGTGTGCACGTGGCTCTGCCTTGGCCTGGGAGTTTGGAGCCCCTAGCTGACACCAGTTTCAGGGGCAAGGCCCTGAGAGGGGACACCACAAGAGCTTCTTTCCTGGGCTTGGGAACAGAGTGCATGGCTTGCGGGAAGCGCGGGTCTCCCTAGGTGCGAGTGCTTGCAAACCAGCCTTTGGAGGCTGCCAGTGAGGTTTTCCTGCGGCACAGTGATGTATCTGATCAGAGGCTCCACTGGCCAGTGGCAGGTCCCAGCACGGACCCTCCCCCAGGCCAGCCTTGACCAGACCTTTCTGCCCTCCGGGGTTACAGCCTCCCGAATGGGCAGGTGGCGGGGAGTGTGTCCAGACATGCCCAGTTGCCTCCCCAGTCTCATTTCCTTAGCGCCTTTCCCATGATTCCTAGGGCTCATTTGAGGCCTACTTGGAAGGGTGATTCCTGGCAGGGCCTCTCTCCAAACTGCAAGGAACTGGAGGCTGGACGGCCTGGTCAGAGGAAAGAGAGAGATGCCCAAGACCTCTTGGTCCCAGCAGCCTCAGGGCAGCAGGGTAAGCAAGTGGCCCACTGTGTCCCTAGGTGGGCCCTGTCCCTTCACACACAGGCTCTGTTGTTGGGTTTGCCCAGGAGCTGCCTGACAGACTCTGGCTCACCTGAGTTCTCTGATGGGCAGGGGGCAGGAAGACTCGTGTGCATGTGGTTCTGCCTTGGCCTGGGAGTTTGGAGTCCCTAGCTGTCCCCCACGCTCAGGGGCAAATCCATTAGAGGGGACCGCTCAAGCCTTTTCCTCCTGGGCTTGGGAGCAGAGTGCGTGGCTTGCGGGAATTGCGGGACTCCCTCGGTGAGGGAGAGGTTGCCAGCCAGCGAGAGTGCTTGCAAACTGGCCTTTGGAGGCTGCCGGTGAGGTCTTCCATAGCCACAGTGCTGGTTCTGCTCAGAGGTCCCACAGGCCAATGGCAGGTCACAGCACGAACATTACCCCAGGCCAGCCTTGACTAGACCTTCCTGGCCTCCGGAGATACTTCCTCACGAAGGGGAAAGTGGTGGGGTGTGTGTCATAACATGCCCAGGGACCTCCACAGGCTCATTCCCTGAGCGCCATTCCCATGGTTCATAGGCCGCATTTGAGGCCTACTTAGAGGGGAGGTTTCTGGCAGGGGCTCTGTCCACAATGCTAGGGCCATGAGCGCGGACGGCATGGTCAGAGGGAAGAGGCCAGCAAGGGGGTCGATGACCAAGGACTCCTTGGCCCAGCAGCCTTAGTGCAGCAGGGAGAGCAAGTGGTCCATTGTGCCCCTAGGTCAGCCCTGCCTCTTCACACACAGGCGCTGCTGCTGGGCTTGCCCAGGAGCTTCCTAACAGACTGTGGCTCACCCGAGCTCTCTGACGGTGCAGAGGGCCGGAAGAGACGTGTGCATGTGGTTCTGCCTTGACCTGGGTGTGTGGAGCCATGAACTGTCCCCCAGGCACTGGGGCTAGAGCCTGAGAGCAGACGAACCCAAGGCACTATTGTCCTGGGCTTGGGAGCAGAGTGCGTGGCTTGCGGGAATCACGGGCCTCCCTCGGTGAGGGAGAGGTTGACAGCCAGCGAAGTGCTTGCAAACCAGCCTTTGGAAGCTGCCGGTGATGTCGTCCAAGGCCACAATGCTGGTTCTGCTCGGAGGTCCCACAGGCCAGTGGCAGGTCCCAGCACGGATCCTGCCCCTGTCCAGCCTTGACTAGACCTTCCTGGCCTCCGGGGGTATTTCCTCATGAAGGGGCAGGCGGCGGGGTGTGTGTCATAACATGCCCAGGGACCTCCAAAGGCTCATTCCCTGAGCGACTTTCCCATGGTTCATAGGCCTCATTTGAGGCCTACTTGGAGGGGCGGTTTCTGGCAGGGCCTCTATCCACACTGCAAGGGACTGGAGCCCGGACGGCCTGGTCAGAGGGAAGAGGCCAGCAACGGGTTCAATGCCCAAGGCCTCTTTATCCCAGCAACCTCAGGGCACCAGGGTCACGAAGTGGCCTTCAGTGCCCCTAGGTCAGCCCTGCCCCATCACACACACGTGCTGTTTCTGGGCTTGCCCAGGAGCTGCCTGACAGACTCTGGCTCACCTAAGCTCTCTGACAGTGCAGAGAGTAGGAAACGACGTGTGCATGTGGTTCTGCCTTGGCCTGGGAGTGTGGAGCCCCTAGCTGGCCCCCAGGCTCAATGGAAATGGCCCTGAGAGAGGACCACCTCGAAGCGCTCTTCTCCCGGGCTTGGGAGCAGAGTACGCAGCTTGCGGGAAGCGCGGGCCTCCTTCGGGGAGGCTGCTTGCAAACAGGGCTTTGGAGGCAGCCAGGGAGGTCTTGCAGCGGCAGAGTCCTGGTTCTGCTCAGAGACCCCATGGGCCATGGGCAGGTTCCAGCATGGACCATGCCCCAGGCCAGCCTTGCCCAGACCTTCCTGGCCTCCGGGGGTACTGCCCCACGAAGGTGCAAGGGGCATGCTCAAGGCACTTCCCCAGGCTCATTCCAATAGCGCCTTTTCCCTGGTCTCTGTGCCTCATTTGAGGCCTACTAGGAGTGGAGGTTTCTGGCAGGGGCTCTCTCCACACTGCAAGGGCCTGGATCCCAGATGGCCTGGTAAGAGGGAAGAGGCCCGCAAGGGGGTCAATGCCCAAGCCCTCTTTGGCCCAGCAGCCTCAGGGCAGCAGGGAGAACAAGTGGCCCACTGTGCCCCTAGGTCGGCCCTTCCCATTCAAACACAGGCACTGCTGCTGGGCTTGCCCAGGAGCTGCCTAACAGACTGTGGCTCACCCGAGCTCTCTGACGGTGCAGAGGGCCAGAAGAGCCGTGTGCATGTGGTTCTGCCTTGGCCTGGGTGTGTGGAGCCCCTAGCTGTCTCCCAGGTTCAGGGGCAATGGCCTGAGAGAGGATCACCCCGAAGCGCTTCTCTCCCAGGCTTCGGAGCAGAGTGTGTGGATTCCGGGAAAGGCAGGCGTCCCTCGGTGAGAGAGAGGCAGCCAGCCAGCGAGAGTGCTTGCAAACCGGCCTTTGGAGGTTCCCGGTGAGGTCTTCCAGCGGCAGAGTGCTGGTTCTGCTCAGAGGACCCACAGGCCAGAGGCAGGTCCCAGCAAGGACCCTGCACCAGGTCAGCCTTGACCAGACATTCCTGGCCTCTGGGGGTACTGCCCCACAAAGGGGCAGGTGGCGGGGAGTGTGTCCAGACATGCCCAGGCGCCTCCCCATTCGAATTCCATTCGCGCCTTTCCCATGCTTCATAGGCCACATTTGAGGCCTACTTGGAGGGGAGATTTCTGGCATGACCTCTCTCCAACTGCAACGGACTGGAGCCCGGACAGCCTGGTCAGTGTGAAGAGGCCAGCAAGTGAGTTGATGCCCAAGGCCTCTTTGTCCCAGCAGCCTCAGGGTAACAGGGTGAGCAAGTGGCCCACTGTGCCCCTAGGTCGGCCCTGCACCATCACACACAGGAGCTGCTACTGGGCTTGCCCAGGAGCTGCCTGACAGACTCTTGTTCACCCAAACTCTCGGACGGTGCAGAGGGCAGGAAAAGACGGGTGCATGTGGTTCTGCCTTGGCCTGTGTGTGTGGAGCCCCTAGTTGTCCCCCAGGCTCATGGGCAAAGGCCTGAGATTGGACCACACAAGCGCTTTTCTCCCAGGCATGGGAGCAGAGTGCGCGGCTTGTGGGAAATGTGGGACTCCGTCGGTGAGGGAGAGGCGGCCAGCCTGCGAGAGTGCTTGCAAACCAGCCTTTGGAGGCTGCTGGTGACGTCTTCCAACGGCACAGTGCTGGTTCTGCTCAGAGGGCCCACAGGACAGGGGCAGGTCCCAGCAAGGACCCTGCCCCAGACCAACCTTGACCAGACCTTCCTGGCCTCTGGGTGTACGGCCCCACGAAGAGGCAGGCTGCAGGGAGTGTCTCCAGACATGCCCAGGCGCCTCCCCAGTCTCATTCCCTGAGCACCTTTCCCATGATACCTAGGCCTCACTTGAGGCCTACTTGGAGGGGAGGATTCTGGCAGGGCCTCTCTCCACACTGCAAGGGACTGGAGCCCGGACGGACTCGTCAGAGGGAAGAGGCCAGCAATGGGGTCGATGTCCAAGGCCTCTTTGGCCATGCAGCCTCAGGGCAGCACGGTGAGGAACTGGCCCTCAGGGCCCCTAGGTTGGCCCTGCCCCATCACACACAGGCGCTGCTGCTGGCCTTGCCCAGGTGCTGACTGACACACTCTGGCTCACCCGAGCTCTCTGACGGTGCAAGGGGCAGGAAGAGACGTGTTCATGTGGTTCTGCCTCGGCCTGGGTGTGTGGATCCCCTAGTTGTCCCCAAGGCAATTGGCCAAGGACCTGAGAGCGGAAGAACCCGATGCGCTATTGTCCTGGACTTGGGAGCAGAGTGCGTGGCTTGCGGTAAATGCGGGTCTCCCTCGAGTAGAGTGCTTGCAAACTGGCCTTTGGAGGCAGCCGGGGTGGTCTTCCAGCGCCAGAGTGCTGCATTTGCTCTGTGGCCCCACAGGCCTGGGGCAGGTCCCAGCATGGATACTGCTCCAGACCAGACTTGCCCAGACCTTCCTGGCCTCCGGGGGTACTGCCCCATGAAGGAGCAAGCTGTGGGGTGTGTGTCCATACATGCCCAGGCATCTCCCCAGGCTCATTTTTTTAGCGCCTTTTCCCTGGTGCCTAGGCCTCATTTGAGGCCTACTTGCAGGGGAGGTTTCTGGCAGGGGCTCTCTCCACACTGCAAGGGTCTGGAGGACGGATGGCCTGGTGAGAGGAAAGGGGCCAGCAAGGGGGTCGTTCCCCAAGGCCTCTTTGGCCCAGCAGCCTAAGGGCAGCAGGAAGAGAAAAAGGTGCACTGTGCCCCTAGGTCGTTCCTGCCCCTTCACACACAGGCGTTGCTGCTGGGCTTGCCCAGGGGCAGCCTGACAGACTCTGGCTGACCCGAGATCTCTGATGGTGCAGAGGGCCAGAAGTGACGTGTGCATGTCGTTCTGCCTTGGCCTGGGTGAATGGAACCCCTAGCTGTCCCCAAGCTCTGGGGCAAAGGCCTGAGAGAGGAACACCCTGAAGCGCTTTTCTCCCAGGATTGGGAAGAGAGTGCGCAGCTTGCGGGAGAGACGGGCCTCTCTCAGTGAGGGAGAGTTGACCAGCCGGTGAGACTGCTTGCAAAGTGGCCTTTGGAGGCTCCTGGTGAGGTCTTCAAGCGGCACAATGCTGGTTCTGCTCAGAGTACCCACCAGCCAGGGCCAGGTCCCAGCAAGGACCCTGCCCCAGGCCAGACTTGACCAGACCTTCCTGGCCTCTGGGGGTACTGCCCCACGAAGGGGCAGGCGGCGGGGAGTGTGTCCAGACATGGCCAGGCGCCTCCCCAGTTTCATTCCCTTAGCGACTTTCCCATGATTTCTAGGCCTCATGTGAGGCCTACTTGGAAGGGAGGATTCTGGCAGGGCCTTTTTCCACACTGCAAAGGACTGGAGCCCGGATGGCCTGGTCAGAGGGAAAAGGCCAGCAAGGGGGTCGATGTCCAAGGCCTGTTTGGCCCAGCAGCCTCAGGGCAGCAGGGTGAGCAAGTGCCATCAGTGCCCCTAGGTCGCCCCTGCACCATCACACACAGGCGCTGTTGTTGGGCTTGCCCAGGACCGGCCTGACAGACTCTGGCTCACCCAAGCTCTCTGACGTTGCAGGGGGCACAAAGAGATATGTGCATGTGGTTCTGCCTTGGCCTGGGTGTGTGGAGCCCCTAGTGTCCCCCAGGCACTGGGGCAAGGGCCTGAGAGCGGTCGAACCCGATGCACTATTGTCCTGGACTTGGGAACAGGGTACGTGGCTTGCGGGAAACGCAGGTCTCCCTCGGTGAGGGAGAGGATGCCAGCCTGTGAGAGTGCTTGCACACCGGCCTTTGGAGGCTGCCGGTGAGGTATTCCAGCATCAGAATGCTGGCTGTGCTCAGAGGCCCCACAGGCCTGGGGCAGGTCCCAGCATGGACACTGCCCCAGGCCAGTCCTGACCAGATCTTCCTGTCCTTTGGGGGTAGTGCCCCAGGAAGGGGCAGGCTTCGGGAAGTGTGTCCAGACATGCTCAGGCATCGCGGGCCTCCCTCGGGGAGAGTGCTTGCAACCTGGACTTTGGAGGCAGCTGGGGAGGTCTTCCAGCGGCACAGCCCTGGTTCTGCTCAAAGGCCCCACAGGACACGGGCAGCTTCCAGCATGGACCCTGCCCCAGGGCAGCCTTGTCCAGACCTTCCTGGCCTCCCGGGGATCTTCCCCACGAAGGGGCGGGCTACGGGGAGCGTGTCCATACATGCCCAGTCGCCTCCACAGATTCATCCCATTAGCGCCTTTTCCCTGGTGCCTAGGCCTCATTTGAGGCCTACTTGGAGGGGAGGTTTCTGGCAGGGGCTGTCTCCACACTTCAAGGTTCTGGAGCACGGATGGCCTGGTCAGAGGGAAGAGGCCAGCAAGGGGGTCGATGCCCAAGGCCTCTTTGGCCCAGCAGCTTCAGGGCAGCAGGAAGAGCAAGTGGCCCACTGTGCCCCTAGGTCGGTCCTGCCCATTCACACACAGGCGCTGCTGCCGACTTGCCCAGGAGCAGCCTGACATTCTCTGGCTCACCCGAGCTCTCTGATGGTGCAGAGGGGCGGAAGAGACGTTTGCATGTGGTTCTGCCTTGGCCTGGGTGATTTGAACTCCTAGCTCTCCCTAAGGCTCAGTGGCAAAGGTCTGAGGGAGGAACACCCTGAAGCACTTTTCTCCCAGGTTTGGGAGCAGAGTACCCTGCTTGTGGTAAACGCGGGACTCCCTTGGTGAGGGAGAGGCGGCCAGCCGGCGAGAGTGCTTGCAAACCGGCCTTTGGAGGCTGGTGGTGATGTCTTCTAGCGGCACAGTGCTGGTTCTTCTCAGAGGACCCACACGCCAGGGGGATGATCCAGTAAGGACCCTGCACCAGGCCAGCCTTGACCAGACCTTCGTGGCCTCTGGGGGTACTGCCCCAGAGAGGGGCAGGTGGCGGGGATTGTGTCCAGACATGCCAGTTGCCTTCCCAGTCGAATTCTTTTCGCACCTTTCCCATGGTTCATAGGCCATATTTGAGGCCTACTTGGAGGGGATGTTTCTGGCAGGGACTCTCTACACACTGCAATGGACTTGAGCCCAGATGGCCTGGTCAGAGGGAAGAGGCCAGCAAGGGGGTCGATGCCCAAGGCCTCTTTGGCCCAACAGCCTCAGGGAAGCAGGGTGAGAAAGTGGCCCACTGTGTCCCTAGGTCAGCCCTGCCCCATCACACACAGGTGCTCCTGCTGGGCTTGTCCAGGAGCTGCCTGACAGACTCTTGCTAACCCAAGGTCTCTGATGGTGCAGGGGGCAGGAAAAGACGTGTGCATGTGGTTTTGCAATGGCCTGGGAGTTTGGAGCCCCTAGCTGGCCCCCAGGCTTATGGGAAATGGCCCTGAGAGAGGACAGACACGAAGCGCTTATCTCCCGGGCTTGGGAGCAGAGTGCGCAGCTTCTGGGAATCGCGGGCCTCCCTCGGTGAAAGTGCTTACAAACTGGCCGTTGGAGGCAGCCGGGGAGGTCTTCCAGCACCAGAGTCCTGGTTCTGCTCAAAGTACCCACAGGCCACGGGCAGGTTCCAGCATAGACCCTGCCCCCAGGCCAGCCTTGCCCAGACCTTCCTGGCCTCTGGGGGAACTGCCCCACGAAGGACCAGGCTGCGGGAAGTGAGTCCAGATATGCTCAGGCACCTCCCCAGGCTCATTCCGTGAGCGCCTTTCCCTGGTGCCTAGGCCTCATTTGAGGTCTAATTGGAGGGGAGGTTTCTGGCAGGGGCTCCCTCCACACTGCAAGGGCCTGGAGCCCGGATGGCCTGGGCAGAGGAAAGAGGCCAGCAAGGGGGTCGATGCCCAAGGCCTCTTTGTCCCAGCAGCCTCAAGGCAGCAAGGAGAGCAAGTGGCCCTCTGTGCCCCTAGTTCGGCCCTGCCCATCACAGACAGGCGATGCTCCTGGGCTTTCCAAGGAGCTACCTGACAGACTCTGGCTCACCCAAGCTCTCTGACAGTGTAGGGGGCAGGAAAAGACATGTGCTTGTGGTTCTGCATGGCCTGGGAGTTTGGAGCCCCTAGCTGGCCCCCAGGCTCAGGGGCAAGGCCCCTGAGATAGGACCGCCGCGAAGCGCTTTTCTCCCAGGCTTGGGATCAGAGTGCGAACCTTGCCGGAATCGCGGGTCTCCCTCGGGGAGAGTGCTTGCAAACTGGCCTTTGGAGGCAGCCCGGGAGGTCTTCCAGCGGCCGAGTGCTGGTTCTGCTCAGAGGCCCCACAGGCCATGGGCAGGTTCCAGCATGGACCCTGCCCCAGGCTAGCCTTGCCCAGCCCTACCTGGCCTCCGGGGGTACTGCCCCACGAAGGGGTAGGCTGCGGGAAATGTGTCCAGACATGCTGAGGCACCTCCCCAGGCTCATTCCCTGAATGATTTTCCCCTGGTGCCTAGAGCTAATTCGAGGGCTACTTGGAGGGGAGGTTTCTGGCAGGGGCTCACTCCACACTGCAAAGACCTGCAGCCCGGACGGCATGGTCCGAGGCAAGAGGCCAGCAAGGGGGTCGAAGCCCAAGGCCTTCTTTGCCCAGCAGCCTCAGGGCAGCAGGGTGAGCAAGTTGCCCACTGTGCCCCTAGGTCCTCCCAGGCCCTTCACACACAGGCGCTGCTGCTGGGTTTGCCCATGAACTGCCTGATAGACTCTGGTTCACCCGAGCTCTCTGACGGTACAGGGGGCAGGAAGATTCATGTGCATGTGGCTCTGCCTTGGCCTGGGAGTTTGGAGCCCCTAGCTGACCCCTGGCTCAGGGGCAAGGCCCTGAGAGGGGACCACCCAAGCGCATTTCTCCTGGGCTTGGAAGCAGAGTGCGTGGCTTGCGGGAATCGCAGGCCTCCCTCAGTGAGGGAGAGGTTGCCACCTGGAGAGTTTACTTGCAAACCACCCTTTGGGGGCTGCCGGTGATGTCTTTCAGCGGCACAGTGCTGTTTCTGCACAGAGGACCCACAACCAGTGGCAGGTCCCAGCAAGGACCCTGCCCCAGGCAAGCCTTGACCAGACCATCCTGGCCTCCCAGGGTACTGCCTCACAAAGGGGCAGGCGACGGGGAGTGTGTCCAGACATGCCCAGGCACCTCCCCAGGCTCATTCCCTGAGTGCCTTTCCCTTGGTTCCTAGGCCTCATTTAAGGCCTACTTGGAGGGGAGGTTTCTGGCAGGGCCTCTCTCCACACTGCAAGGGACTGGAGCCCGGACGGCCTGCTCAGAGGGAAGAGGCCAGCAAGGGGTTCGATGTCCAAGGCCCCTTTGTCCCAGCAGCCTCTGGGCAGCAGGAGGAGCAAGTTGCCAACTGTGCCCCTAGATTGGCCCTGCCCCTCACACACAGGCGCTGCTGCTGGGCTTGCCCAGGAGCTGCCTGACAGATTCTTGCTCACCCAAGTTCTCTGACGGTGCTGGGGGCAGGAAAAGATGTGTGCATGTGCTTCTGCCATGGCATGGGAGTGTTGAGCCCATAGCTGGCCTCCAGGCCCAGGCGCAATGGCCCTGAGACAGGACCACATCGAAGCGCTTTTCTCCCGGGCTTGGTAGCAGAGTTCGGGGCTTGTGGGAATCGCGGGCCACCTCGGGGAGAGTTCTTGCAAACTGGCCTTTGGAGTCAGCCGGCGAGTTCTTCCAGCAACAGAGTCCTGGTTCTGCTCAAAGGCCCCACAGGACATGGGCAGGTTCCAGCATGGACCCTGTCCCCGGCCAGGCTTGTCCAGACCTTCCTGGCCTCCGGGGGAACTGCCCCATGAAGGGGCAGGCTGCAGGGAGTGTGTCCATACATGCCCAGTCGCCTCCACAGGCTCATTGCATTAGCGCCTTTTCCCTGGTGCCTAGGCCTCATTTGAGGCCTACTTGGAGGGGAGGTTTCTGGCAGGGGCTCTCTACACACCCCAAGGGTCTGGAGCACGGATGGCGTGGTCAGAGGGAAGAGGCCAGGAAGGGGGTCTATGCCCAAGGACACTTTGGCTCAGGAACATCAGGGCAACAGGAAGAGCTAGGGGCCCATTGTGCTGTTAGTTCTGTCATGCCCATTCACACACAGGCGCTGCTGCTGGGTTTGGCCAGGACCAGCCTGACATTCTCTGGCTCACCCGAGCTCTCTGATGGTGCAGAGGGCCGGAAGAGACGTGTGCATGTGGTTCTGCCTTGGCCTGGGTGAGTGGAACATCTAGCTGTCCCTAAGGCTCAGAGGCAAAGGCCTGAGTGAGGAATACCACGAAGCGCTTTTCTCCCAGGCTTGGGAGCAGAATGCGCTGCTTGCGGTAAACGTGGGCCTCCCTCGTTGAGTGAGAGGCGACCAGCGGTCGAGAGTGCTTGTAAACCGGCCTTTGGAGGCTGCCGGTGTGGTCTTCCAGCGGCACAGTGCTGGTCCAGCTCAGAGGACCCACAGGCCAGGGGCCGGTCCCAGCAAGGAACCTGCACCAGGCCAGCCTTGACCAGACCTTCCTGGCCTCTGGTGGTACTGCTCCTCAAAGGGGCAGGGGGTGGGGTGTGTGTCCAGACATGCTCAGGCACCTCCCCGAGCTCATTCCCTGAGTGCTTTTCCCATGGTGCTTAGGCCTCATTTGAGGGCTACTTGGAGGGGAGGTTTCTGGCAGGGACTCTCTCCACACTGCAAGCGCCTGGGGCCTGGACGGCATGGTCAGAGGGAAGAGGACAACAAGGGGGTTGATGCCCAAGGCCTCTTTGGCCCAGCAGCCTCAGGGCAGTAGGGAGAGCAAGTGGCCCACTGTGCGCCACGGTCGGCCCTGCCCCTTCCCACACAGGCGCTGCTGCTGGGCTTGCCCAGGAGCTGCCTAACAGACTCTGGCTCACCCGAGCTCTCTGACGATGCAGAGGGCTGGAAGAGACTGTGCATGTGGTTCTGCCTTAGCCTGGGTGTGTGGAGCCCCTAGCTTTCTCCCAGGCTCAGTGGCAAAGGCCTGAGAGAGGAACACCCCGAAACACTTTTCTCCCAGTCTTCGGAGTAGAGTGCGCGGCTTGGGGGAAATGCGGGCCTCCCTCGGTGAGGGATAGGCAGCCAGCCGGCGAGAGTCCTTGCAAAACTGCCTTTGTAGGCTACTGGTGATGTCTTACAGCAGCACAAGTGCTGGTTGTGCTCAGAGGCCCCACAGGCCAGGGTCAGGTCCCAGCCTGGACCCTGCCCGACACCAGCCTTGACCAGACGTTCCTGGCCTCCGGGGGTAATGCACAACGAAGGGGCAGGTAGCGGGGAGTGTGTCCAGACATGCCTATGCGCCTCCGCAATCTCATTCCCTGAACGCCTTTTCCATGGTTTCTAGGCCTCACGTGAGGCCTAATTAGAGGGCAGGTTTCTGGCAGGGCCTCTCTCCACACTGCAAGGGCCTGGATCCCACACGGCCTGGTCAGAGGGAAGAGGCCAGCAAGGGGGTCGATGCCCAAGGCCTCTTTCTCCCAGCAGCCTCAGGGAGGCAGGTTGAGCTGGTAGCCCTCAGTCCCCTACGTGGGCCCTGACCCATCACAGACAACCGTTGCTCCTGGGCTTGCCCAGGAGCTGCCTGACAGACACTGGTTCACCCGAGACCTCTGACGGTGTAGGGGGCAGGAAAGGACGTGTATATGGGGTTCTCCCTTGGCCTGGGTGTGTGGTGCCACTAGCTATCCCCTAGGCTCAGGGGCAAGGGCCCTGAGAGAGGGCCACCCCGAAGCACTTTTCTCCCGGGCTGGGAGCAGAGTGTGCAGCTTAAGGCAATTGCGGGCCTCGCTCGGGGAGAGTGCTCGCAAACTGGCCTTTGAATCAGCTGGGGAGTTCTTCCAGCGGCAAAGAGCTGGTTCTGCTCAGATCCCCCACAGGCCACAGGCAGATTCCAGCATGGAACCTGTCCCAGGCCAGACTTGCCCAGACATTCCTGGCCTCCGGGGAACTGCCCATGAAGGGGCAGGCTGCGGGAAGTGTGTCCAGACATGCTCAGGCACCTCCCCAGGCTCCTTCCCTGAGCGCTTTTCCCCTGGTGCCTAGGCCTCATTTGAGGCCTACTTGGAGGGGAGGTTTCTGGCAGGGGCTCTATCCACACTGCAAGGGCCTGGAGGCCGGATGGCTTGGTCAGAGGGAAGAGGCCAGGAAGGGGGTCGATGTCCAAGGTCTCTTTGGCCCAGAAGCCTCAGGGCAGTAGGGAGAGTAAGTGGCCCACTGTGTCCCTAGGTCGGACCTGCCCCATCACACACAGGCGCTGCTGCTGGGTTTGCCCAGGAGTGGGCCTGACAGACTCTGGCTCACCCAAGGTCTCTGACAGTGTAGGGGGCAGGAAGAGACGTGTTCATGTGGTTCTGCCTTGGCCTGGGTGTGTGGACTCTTGCTTTGCACTTCCCTGTGACCAGGCACTCTGTGCTCCAGGCTCTTGCTGTGTGAAAACAGCCCATGCCAGCACCTCCCCTCTAAGTAGGCCTAAAATTAGGTTAAGCTCAGGGGAAATGCGCTAGGGGTAAGAGCATGGGGAGGCGACCAGGCATGTCAAGACACACGCCCTGCAGCCTGCCCCTTCATGGGGCAGGAGCCCCGGAGGCCAGGGGGGGTCTGGGCAAGGCTGGCCAAGGACAGGGGTCTTGCTGGGTGCTTCCCATGGCCTGTGGGGACTCTGAGCAGAACCGGCCCTTTCCCGCGGGAAGACCACCCCAACTGCCTGCAAAGGCCGGTTTGCAAGCATTCTCGCCAGACTGCTGCCGCTCCCTGACGAGGGAGGCCTGCTTTTCCCGCAAGTCGCGCACTCTGCTCTTAAGCCCGGGAGAAAAGCGCTTCGGGGTGGTCCTTTCTCTGGGCCCTTGCCCCTGAGCCTGGAGTCAACCTTGGACATCCACATTGCCAGGAAGAGGCAGAATCACATGCACACGTTTGTTCCTGCCCGATGCACCTTCCGAGGACTTGTTTGAGCCAGAGTCTGTCAGACATGTCCTGCGCAGCCCCAGCAGGACTGCCTGTGTGTCAAGGGGCAGAGATGATCTAGGTGCAGAGTGGGCCTCTTGCTTTCCCACCTTGCTGGAGGCTGTTGGGACAAAGTGGCCTTGGGCATAGACACACTTGCTCCGCATGTCCAAGTGACCAGCCCGTCGGAGCTCCAGGCTCTTGCTGTGTGAAAACAGCCCATGCCAGCTTCTCCCCTTCGAGTTGGACTCAAAAGAAGCCTATGCCAGGGGAAATATGCTAGGGGGTAAGTGACTGGGGAGGCGACCAGGCATGTCTAGACACACACCCTGCAGCCGGCCCCTTCATGGGGCAGGAGCCCCGGAGGCCAGGCAGGTCTGGGCAAGGCTGGCCAAGGACAGGGGTCTTACGGGGTCCTTCCCATGTCCTGTGGGGACTCTGAGCAGAACTGGCCCTTTCCCGCAGGAAGACCTCCTCAACTGCCTCCAAAGGCCGGTTTGAAAGCATTCTCGCCAGACTGCTGCTGCTCCCTGCCGTGGGAGATCTGCTTTTCCCGCAAGTCGCGCACTCTGCACTTAAGCCCGGAAGAAAAGCGCTTCGGGGTGGTCCTTGATCTGGGCCCTTGGCCCTGAGCCTGGAGTCAAGCTTGGACATCCACAGTGCCAGGAAGAGGCAGAATCACATGCATACGTTTGTTCCTGCTCCCTGCACCTTCCGAGGACTTGGTTGAGCCAGAGTCTGTCAGACCTGTCCTCCGCAGCGCCAGAAGGACTGCCTGTGTGTCAAGGGGCAGAGATGATCTAGGGGCAGAATGGGCCTCTTGCTCTCCCAGCTGCCCTGAGGCTGCTGGGCCAAAGAGGGCTTGAGAATCCACACACTTTCTCCGCACTTCCCTGTGACCAGGCCGTCTGAGCTCCAGGCTCTTGCTGTGTGATAACAGCCCATGCCAGCACCTCCCCTCCGAGTAGGCCTTAAATAAGGCCAAGCACAGGGGAAATGCGCTAGGGGGTAAGGGACTGGGGAGGTGACCAGGTATGTCTGGACAAACTCCCCGCAGTGTGCTCTTCATGTGGCAGCTGCCCCGGAGGCCCGGAAGTACTGGGCAACCCTGGCCAAGGGCAGAGACCATGCTGGGTGCTTCCCCTGGCCTGTGGGTCCTGTCAGCAGAACCACCCCTTTCCCGCATGAAGACCTCTCCTGCTGCCTCCAAGGGCCGGTTGCAAGCATTCTCGCCATCTGCCGCACCTCCCACCAAAAGGGAGGCTTGTTTTTCCCGCAAGTCGCGCAATCCGCTCCCAAGCCGGGAGAAAAGCACATCGGGGTGGTCCTTTCTCTGGGCCCTTGCCCCTGAGCCTGGAGTCAACCTTGGAGGTCCACACTCCCAGGCAAAGAAAGAACCACATGCACACGTCGTTTCCTGAGCCCTGCACCTTCCGAGAGCTCGAGTCAGCCGGAGTCTGTGAGGCACATCCTCGGCCACCCCAGCAGCACAGCCTGTGTGTCAAGGGGCAGAGCCGACCTAGGGGCAGAGTGGGCCTCCTGCTCTCCCAGCTGCCCTGAGGCTGCTGGGAGAAACAGGCGTTGGGCATGCAACCCGTTGCTCCCCACTTCCCTCTCACCAGGCCGTCTGAGTTCCAAGTCCTTGCAGTGTGGAGACAGCCTCTGCCAGCACCTCCCTCCTAGTTGGACTCAAAAGAAGCCTAGGCCACAGGAAATATGCTAGGGGGTAAGTGACTGGGGAGGCGACCAGGCATGTCTAGGCACACACCCAGCAGCCTGCCCCTTCATGGGGCAGCAGCCCCGGAGGCCAGGGAGGTCTGGGCAAGGCTGGCCATGGACAGAGGTCTTGCTGGGTCCTTCCCATGGCCTGTGGGGACTCTGTGCAGAACCGGCCCTTTCCCGCAGGAAGACCTCCCTGGCTGCCTCCAAAGGCCGGTTTGCAAGCATTCTCGCCAGACTGCTGCCGCTCCCTGCCGAGGGAGGACTGCTTTTCCCGCAAGTCGCGCACTCTGCTCTTCAGCCCGGGAGAAAAGCGCTTCGGGGTGGTCCTTGCTCTGGGACCTTTTCCCTGAGCCTGGAGTCAAGCTTGGACATCCACATTGCCAGGAAGAGGCAGAATCACATGAATAAGTTTGTTCCTTCCCCCTGCACCTTCCGAGGACTTGTTTGAGCCAGAGTCTGTCAGACATGTCCTCCACAGCCCGATCAGGACTGCCTGTGTTTCAAGGGGCAGAGCTGACCCAGGGTAGAGTGGGCGTCTTGCTTTCCCACCTTGCTGGAGACTGCTGGGACAAAGAGGCCTTGGGCATCCACACACTTGCTCCGCACTTCCCAGTAACCAGACCGTCTGAGCTCCAGGCTCTTGCTGTGTGAAAACAGCACATTCCAGCACCTCCCCTCCGAGTAGGCCTTAAAATAGGCCAAGCACAGGCGAAATGCGCTAGGGGGTAAGAGACTGGGGAGGTAACCAGGCATGTCTGGACACACTCCACGCAGCCTGCCCTTCATGGGGCAGCAGCCCCGGAGGCCTGTAAGTTCTGGGCAACCCTGGCCAAGGGCAGAGACCATGCTAGTTGCTGCCCCTGGCCTGTGGGTCCTCTCAGCAGAATCACCCCTTTCCCGCATGAAGACCTCCCCGGCTGCCTCAAAGGGCCGGTTGCAAGCATTCTCGAAGGCTGCCGCACTTCCGACCCCAAGCGAGGCTTGTTTTTCCCGCAAGTCGCGCAATCCGCTCCCAAGCCGGGGAAAAGCACATCGGGGTATCCTTTCTCTGGGCCCTTGCCCCTGAGCCTGGAGTCGAGCTTGGACATCCACATTGCCAGGAAGAGGCAGAATCACATGCATACGTTTGTTCCTGCCCCCTGCACCTACCGAAGACTTGGTTGAGCCAGAGTCTGTCACATATGTCCTCCGCAGCCCCAGGAGGAATGCCTGTGTATCAAGGGGCAGAGCCAACCTAGGGGCAGAGTGGGCCTCTTGCTCTCCCAACTGCCCTGAGGCTGCTGGGAGAAAGAGGCTTTGGGCATCCAACCCGTTGCTCCCCACTTCCCTCTCACCAGGCCGTCTGAGCTCCAAGTCCTTGCAGTGTGGAGACAGCCTCTGCCAGCACCTCCCTCCGAGTTGGACTCAAAAGTGGCCTAGACCAGGGGAAATATGCTAGGGGTAAGTGACTGGGGAGGCGACCAGGCATGTCTAGACACACACCCCGCAGCCTGCCCCTTCATGGGGCAGGAGTCCCGGAGGCCAGGGACGCCTGGGCAAGGCTGGCCAAGGACAGGGGTCTTGCGGGGTCCTTCCCATGGCATGTGGGGACTCTGTGCATAACCGGCCCTTTCCCGCAGGAAGACCTCCCCAACTGCCTCCAAGGCCGGTTTGCAAGCATTCTCGCTAGATTGCTGCCGCTCCCTGCCGAGGGAGGCCTGCTTTCCCCGCAAGTCGCGCACTCTGCTCTTAAGCCGGGGAGAAAAGCGCTTCGGGGTGGTCCTTGCTCTGGGCCCTATTCTGTGAGCCTGGAGTCAAGCTTGGACATCCACATTGCCAGAAAGAGGCAGAATCACATGCATACGTTTCTTCCTGCCCCCTGCACCTTCCAAGAACTTGTTTGAGCCTGAGTCTGTGAGACAAGTCCTCCGCAGTCCCAGCAGGCCTGCCTGTGTGTCAAGGGGCAGAGATGATCCAGGGGCAGAGTGGGCCTTTTGCTCTCCCACGTTGCTGGAGGCTGCTGGGCCAAAGAGGCCTTGGGAATCCACACACTTGCTCCGCACTTCCCTGTGACCAGGCCGTCTGAGCTCTAGGCTCTTGCTTGTGATAACAGCCCATGCCAGCACCTCCCCTCCTAGTAGGCCTCATATAAGGCCAAGCACAGGGGAAATGCGCTAGGGGGTAAGAGACTGGGGAGGTCACCAGGCATGTCTGGACACACTCCCCGAAGCGTGCCCTTCATGGGGCAGCAGCCCCGGAGGCCCGGAAGGTCTGGGCAACCCTGGCCAAGGGCAGAGACCATGCTGTGTGTTGCCCCTGGCCTGTGGGTCCTCTCAGCAGAACCACCCCTTTCCCGCATGAAGACCTCCCCGGCTGCCTCCAAGGGCCGGTTGCAAGCATTCTCGCCGTCTGCCGCACCTCCCACCAAAAGGTAGGCTTGTTTTTCCCGCAAGTCGCGCAATCAGCTCCCAAGCCGGGAGAAAAGCACATCGGGGTGGTCCTTTCTCTGGGCCCTTGCCCCTGAGCCTGGAGTCAACCTTGGAGGTCCACACTCCCAGGCCAAGAAAGAACCACATGCACACGTCGTTTCCTGAGCCCTGCACCTTCCGAGAGCTCGAGTCAGCCGGAGTCTGTGAGGCACATCCTCGGCCACCCCAGCAGCACAGCCTGTGTGTCAAGGGGCAGAGCTGACCTAGGGGCAGAGTGGGCCTCCTGCTCTCCCAGCTGCCCTGAGGCTGCTGGGAGAAACAGTCGTTGGGCATGCAAGCCTTTGCTCCCCACTTCCCTCTCACAAGGCCGTCTGAGTTCCAAGTCCTTGCAGTGTGGAGACAGCCTCTGCCAGCACCTCCCTCCTAGTTGGACTCAAAAGAAGCCTAGGCCAGGGGAAATATGCTAGGGGGTAAGTGACTGGGGAGGCGACCAGGCATGTCTAGGCACACACCCAGCAGCCTGCCCCTTCATGGGATAGCAGCCCCGGAGGCCAGGGAGGTCTGGGCAAGGCTGGCCATGGACAGAGGTCTTGCTGGGTCCTTCCCATGGCCTGTGGGGACTCTATGCAGAACCGGCCCTTTCCCGCAGGAAGACCTCCCCAATTGCCTCCAAAGGCCGGTTTGCAAGCATTCTCGCCAGACTGCTGCCGCTCCCTGCCGAGGGAGGACTGCTTTTCCCGCAAGTCGCGCACTATGCTCTTAAGCCCGGGAGAAAAGCGCTTCGGAGTGGTCCTTGATCTGGGCCCTTGGCCCTGAGCCTGGAGTCAAGCTTGGACATCCACAGTGCAAGGAACAGGCAGAATCACATGCATACGTTTGTTACTGCCCCCTGCACCTTCCGAGGACTTGGTTGAGCCAGAGTCTGTCAGACATGTTATCCGCAGCGCCAGAAGGACTGCCTGTGTGTCAAGGGGCAGAGATGATCTAGAGGCAGAATGGGCCTCTTGCTCTCCCAGCTGCCCTGAGGCTGCTGGGCCAAAGAAGCCTTGAGAATCCACACACTTGCTCCGCAATTCCCTGTGACCAGGCCGTCTGAGCTCCAGGCTCTTGCTGTGTGATAACAGCCCATGCCAGGAACTCCCCTCCGAGTAGGCCTTAAATAAGGCCAAGCAAAGGGGAAATGCGCTAGGGGGTAAGGGACTGGGCAGGTGACCAGGTAGGTCTGGACACACTCCCCGCAGTGTGCTCTTCATGTGGCAGCTGCCCCGGAGGCCCGGAAGGACTGGGCAACCCTGGCCAAGGGCAGAGACCATGCTGGGTGCTTCCCCTGGCCTGTGGGTCCTCTCAGCAGAACCACCCCTTTCCCGCATGAAGACCTCCCTGGCTGCCTCCAAGGGCCGGTTGCAAGCATTCTCGCCGTCTGCCGCACCTCCCACCAAAAGGGAAGCTTGTTTTTCCCGCAAGTCGCGCAATCCGCTCCCAAGCCGGGAGAAAAGCACATCGGGGTGGTCCTTTCTCTGGGCCCTTGCCCCTGAGCCTGGAGTCAACCTTGGAGGTCCACACTCCCAGGCCAAGAAAGAACCACATGCACACGTCGTTTCCTGAGCCCTGCACCTTCCGAGAGCTCGAGTCAGCCGGAGTCTGTGAGGCACATCCTCGGCCACCCCAGCAGCACAGCCTGTGTGTCAAGGGGCAGAGCCGACCTAGGGGCAGAGTGGGCCTCCTGCTCTCCCAGCTGCCCTGAGGCTGCTGGGAGAAACAGGCGTTGGGCATGCAACCCGTTGCTCCCCACTTCCCTCTCACCAGGCCGTCTGAGTTCCAAGTCCTTGCAGTGTGGAGACAGCCTCTTCCAGCACCTCCCTCCTAGTTGGACTCAAAAGAAGCCTAGGCCACAGGAAATATGCTAGGGGGTAAGTGACTGGGGAGGCGACCAGGCATGTCTAGGCACACACCCAGCAGCCTGCCCCTTCATGGGGCAGCAGCCCCAGAGGCCAGGGAGGTCTGGGCAAGGCTGGCCATGGACAGAGGTCTTGCTGGGTCCTTCCCATGGCCTGTGGGGACTCTGTGCAGAACCGGCCCTTTCCCGCAGGAAGACCTCCCTGGCTGCCTCCAAAGGCCGGTTTGCAAGCATTCTCGCCAGACTGCTGCCGCTCCCTGCCGAGGGAGGACTGCTTTTCCCGCAAGTCGCGCACTCTGCTCTTCAGCCCGGGAGAAAAGCGCTTCGGGGTGGTCCTTGCTCTGGGACCTTTTCCCTGAGCCTGGAGTCAAGCTTGGACATCCACATTGCCAGGAAGAGGCAGAATCACATGAATAAGTTTGTTCCTTCCCCCTGCACCTTCCGAGGACTTGTTTGAGCCAGAGTCTGTCAGACATGTCCTCCACAGCCCGATCAGGACTGCCTGTGTTTCAAGGGGCAGAGCTGACCCAGGGTAGAGTGGGCGCCTTGCTTTCCCACCTTGCTGGAGACTGCTGGGACAAAGAGGCCTTGGGCATCCACACACTTGCTCCGCACTTCCCAGTAACCAGACCGTCTGAGCTCCAGGCTCTTGCTGTGTGAAAACAGCACATTCCAGCACCTCCCCTCCGAGTAGGCCTTAAAATAGGCCAAGCACAGGCGAAATGCGCTAGGGGGTAAGAGACTGGGGAGGTAACCAGGCATGTCTGGACACACTCCACGCAGCCTGCCCTTCATGGGGCAGCAGCCCCGGAGGCCTGTAAGTTCTGGGCAACCCTGGCCAAGGGCAGAGACCATGCTAGTTGCTGCCCCTGGCCTGTGGGTCCTCTCAGCAGAATCACCCCTTTCCCGCATGAAGACCTCCCCGGCTGCGTCAAAGGGCCAGTTGCAAGCATTCTCGAAGGCTGCCGCACTTCCGACCCCTAGCGAGGCTTGTTTTTCCCGCAAGTCGCGCAATCCGCTCCCAAGCCGGGGAAAAGCACATCGGGGTGTCCTTTCTCTGGGCCCTTGCCCCTGAGCCTGGAGTCGAGCTTGGACATCCACATTGCCAGGAAGAGGCAGAATCACATGCATACGTTTGTTCCTGCCCCCTGCACCTACCGAAGACTTGGTTGAGCCAGAGTCTGTAACATATGTCCTCCGCAGCCCCAGCAGGAATGCCTGTGTATCAAGGGGCAGAGCCAACCTAGGGGCAGAGTGGGCCTCTTGCTCTCCCAACTGCCCTGAGGCTGCTGGGAGAAAGAGGCTTTGGGCATCCAACCCGTTGCTCCCCACTTCCCTCTCACCAGGCCGTCTGAACTCCAAGTCCTTGCAGTGTGGAGACAGCCTCTGCCAGCACCTCCCTCCGAGTTGGACTCAAAAGTGGCCTAGACCAGGGGAAATATGCTAGGGGTAAGTGACTGGGGAGGCGACCAGGCATGTCTAGACACACACCCCGCAGCCTGCCCCTTCATGGGGCAGGAGTCCCGGAGGCCAGGGACGCCTGGGCAAGGCTGGCCAAGGACAGGGGTCTTGCGGGGTCCTTCCCATGGCCTGTGGGGACTCTGTGCATAACCGGCCCTTTCCCGCAGGACGACCTCCCCAACTGCCTCCAAAGGCCGGTTTGCAAGCATTCTCGCCAGATTGCTGCCGCTCCCTGCCGAGGGAGGCCTGCTTTTCCCGCAAGTCGCGCACTCTGCTCTTAAGCCCGGGAGAAAAGCGCTTCGGGGTGGTCCTTGCTCTGGGCCCTATTCCGTGAGCCTGGAGTCAAGCTTGGACATCCACATTGCCAGGAAGAGGCAGAATCATATGCATACGTTTCTTCCTGCCCCCTGCACCTTCCAAGAACTTGTTTGAGCCTGAGTCTGTAAGACAAGTCCTCCGCAGTCCCAGCAGGCCTGCCTGTGTGTCAAGGGGCACAGATGATCCAGGGGCAGAGTGGGCCTTTTGCTCTCCCACGTTGCTGGAGGCTGCTGGGCCAAAGAGGCCTTGGGAATCCACACACTTGCTCCGCACTTCCCTGTGACCAGGCCGTCTGAGCTCTAGGCTCTTGCTTGTGATAACAGCCCATGCCAGCACCTCCCCTCCTAGTAAGCCTCATATAAGGCCAAGCACAGGGGAAATGCGCTAGGGGGTAAGAGACTGGGGATGTCACCAGGCATGTCTGGACACACTCCCCGCAGCGTGCCCTTCATGGGGCAGCAGCCCCGGAGGCCCGGAAGGTCTGGGCAACCCTGGCCAAGGGCAGAGACCATGCTGTGTGTTGCCCCTGGCCTGTGGGTCCTCTCAGCAGAACCACCCCTTTCCCGCATGAAGACCTCCCCGGCTGCCTCCAAGGGCCGGTTGCAAGCATTCTCGCCGTCTGCCGCACCTCCCACCAAAAGGGAGGCTTGTTTTTCCCGCAAGTCGCGCAATCAGCTCCCAAGCCGGGAGAAAAGCACATCGGGGTGGTCCTTTCTCTGGGCCCTTGCCCCTGAGCCTGGAGTCAACCTTGGAGGTCCACACTCCCAGGCCAAGAAAGAACCACATGCACACGTCGTTTCCTGAGCCCTGCACCTTCCGAGAGCTCGAGTCAGCCGGAGTCTGTGAGGCACATCCTCGGCCAGCCCAGCAGCACAGCCTGTGTGTCAAGGGGCAGAGCTGACCTAGGGGCAGAGTGGGCCTCCTGCTCTCCCAGCTGCCCTGAGGCTGCTGGGAGAAACAGGCGTTGGGCATGCAACCCTTTGCTCCCCACTTCCCTCTCACCAGGCCGTCTGAGTTCCAAGTCCTTGCAGTGTGGAGACAGCCTCTTCCAGCACCTCCCTCCTAGTTGGACTCAAAAGAAGCCTAGGCCACAGGAAATATGCTAGGGGGTAAGTGACTGGGGAGGCGACCAGGCATGTCTAGGCACACACCCAGCAGCCTGCCCCTTCATGGGGCAGCAGCCCCGGAGGCCAGGGAGGTCTGGGCAAGGCTGGCCATGGACAGAGGTCTTGCTGGGTCCTTCCCATGGCCTGTGGGGACTCTGTGCAGAACCGGCCCTTTCCCGCAGGAAGACCTCCCTGGCTGCCTCCAAAGGCCGGTTTGCAAGCATTCTCGCCAAACTGATGCCGCTCCCTGCCGAGGGAGGACTGCTTTTCCCGCAAGTCGCGCACTCTGCTCTTCAGCCCGGGAGAAAAGCGCTTCGGGGTGGTCCTTGCTCTGGGACCTTTTCCCTGAGCCTGGAGTCAAGCTTGGACATCCACATTGCCAGGAAGAGGCAGAATCACATGAATAAGTTTGTTCCTTCCCCCTGCACCTCCCGAGGACTTGTTTGAGCCAGAGTCTGTCAGACATGTCCTCCACAGCCCGATCAGGACTGCCTGTGTTTCAAAGGGCAGAGCTGACCCAGGGTAGAGTGGGCGTCTTGCTTTCCCACCTTGCTGGAGACTGCTGGGACAAAGAGGCCTTGGGCATCCACACACTTGCTCCGCACTTCCCAGTAACCAGACCGTCTGAGCTCCAGGCTCTTGCTGTGTGAAAACAGCACATTCCAGCACCTCCCCTCCGAGTAGGCCTTAAATTAGGCCAAGCACAGGCGAAATGCGCTAGGGGGTAAGAGACTGGGGAGGTAACCAGGCATGTCTGGACACACTCCACGCAGCCTGCCCTTCATGGGGCAGCAGCCCCGGAGGCCTGTAAGTTCTGGGCAACCCTGGCAAAGGGCAGAGACAATGCTAGTTGCTGCCCCTGGCCTGTGGGTCCTCTCAGCAGAATCACCCCTTTCCCGCGTGAAGACCTCCCCGGCTGCGTCAAAGGGCCAGTTGCAAGCATTCTCGAAGCCTGCCGCACTTCCGACCCCAAGCGAGGCTTGTTTTTCCCGCAAGTCGCGCAATCCGCTCCCAAGCCGGGGAAAAGCACATCGGGGTGGTCCTTTCTCTGGGCCCTTGCCCCTGAGCCTGGAGTCGAGCTTGGACATCCACATTGCAAGGAAGAGGCAGAATCACATGCATACGTTTGTTCCTGCCCCCTGCACCTACCGAAGACTTGGTTGAGCCAGAGTCTGTCACATATGTCCTCCGCAGCCCCAGCATGAATGCCTGTGTATCAAGGGGCAGAGCCGACCTAGGGGCAGAGTGGGCCTCTTGCTCTCCCAACTGCCCTGAGGCTGCTGGGAGAAAGAGGCTTTGGGCATCCAACCCGTTGCTCCCCACTTCCCTCGCACCAGGCCGTCTGAGCTCCAAGTCCTTGCAGTGTGGAGACAGCCTCTGCCAGCACCTCCCTCCGAGTTGGACTCAAAAGTGGCCTAGACCAGGGGAAATACGCTAGGGGTAAGTGACTGGGGAGGCGACCAGGCATGTCTAGACACACACCCCGCAGCCTGCCCCTTCATGGGGCAGGAGTCCCGGAGGCCAGGGAACCCTGGGCAAGGCTGGCCAAGGACAGGGGTCTTGGGGGGTACTTCCCATGGCCTGTGGGGCTCTGAGCAGAACCGGCCCTTTCCCGCAGGACGACCTCCCCAACTGCCTCCAAAGGCCGGTTTGCAAGCATTCTCGCCAGATTGCTGCCGCTCCCTGCCGAGGGAGACCTGCTTTTCCCGCAAGTCGCGCACTCTGCTCTTAAGCCCGGGAGAAAAGCGCTTCTCGGTGGTCCTTGCTCTGGGCCCTATTCCGTGAGCCTGGAGTCAAGCTTGGACATCCACATTGCCAGGAAGAGGCAGAATCACATGCATACGTTTCTTCCTGCCCCCTGCACCTTCCGAGAACTGGTTTGAGCCTGAGTCTGTCAGACATGTCCTCCGCAGCCCCAGCAGGAATGCCTGTGTTTCAATGGGAAGTGCCGACCTAGGGGCAGAGTCGGCCTCAGTGAGGGAGTTACGGCCAGCAGACGAGAGATTTTGCAAACAGGCCTTTGGAGGCTGCTAGTGAGGTCTTCCAATGGCAGAGTCCTGGTTCTGCTCAAAGGCCCCAAAGGCCATGGGCAGGTTCCAGCATGGACCCTGCCCCAGGACAGCCATGACCAGACCTTCCTTTCCTCCGGGGTTACTGCCTCACGAAAGGGCAGGCGGCAGGGATTTGTTCAGGCATGCCCAGACACCTCCCCAGGATCATTCCCTGAGAGCTTTTCCCATGGTTTCTAGGGCTCATTTGAGGCCTATTTGGACGGGAGGTTTCTGCCAGGGGCTCTCTCCACACTGCAAGTGTCTCGAGCCCGGAAGGCGTGGTGAGAGGGAAGAGGCCAGCAACGGGGTCGATGCCCATGGCCTCTTTGTCCCAGAAGCCTCAGGGCAGCAGGGTGAGCAAGTGGCCCTCAGTGACCCTGGGTCGGCCCTGCCCCTTGACACACAGGCACTGGTACTGGGCTTCCCCAGGAGCTGCCTAACAGACTGTGGCTCTCCCGAGCTCTCTGACGGTGCAGAGGGCCGCAAGAGACGTGTGCATGTGGTTCTGCCTTGGCCTGTTAGTGTGGAGCCCCTAGCTGTCTCCCAGGGTCAGGGGCAAAGGCCTGAGAGAGGAACATCCCGAAACTCTTTTCTCCCAGGCATGGAAGCAGAGTGCGCGGCTTGCGGGAAAACCGGGCCTCCCTCGCTTAGGGAGAGGATGCCAGCCTGGGAGAATGCTTGCAAACCAGCCTTTGGAGGCTGCTGGTACGTGTTCCAATGAAACAGTGCTGGTTCTGCTCAGAGGACCCACAGGCCAGGGGCAGGCCCCAGCAAGGACCTGCCCCAGGCCAGCGTTGCCCAGATCTTCCTGGCCTCTGTGTGTACTGCCCCACGAAGATGCAGGCGGTAAGGAGTGTGTCCAGATATGCTGAGGCGCCTCCCCAGTCTCATTCCTTAGCACTATTCTCAAGATAACTTGGTCTCATTTCAGGTCTACTTGGAGGGGACGTTTCTGGCAGGGCCTCTGTCCACACTACAAGGGACTGCAGCCTGGACGGCCTGGTCAGAGGGAAGAGGCCAGCAATGGGGTCGATTTCCAAGGCGTCTTTGTCCCAGCAGCCTCAAGGCAGCAGGGTGAGCAACTGGCCCTCACTGCCTCTAGGTCAGCCCTGCCCCATCACACACATGTGCTGTTGGGCTTGCCCAGGAGCTGCCTGACAGACTCTTTCTCTCCCAAGCTCTCTGATGGTGCAGGGGGCAGGAAGAGACGTGTGCATGTGGTCCTGCCTTGGCCTGGGTGTGTGGAGCCCGTAGCTGTCCCCCAGGCACAGGGGCAAGCGGCTGAGAGCGGACGAACACAATGCGCTATTTTCCTGGTCTTGGGAACAGAGTGCGTGGATTGCGGGAAACGCGGGTCTCCCTCGGTGAGGGAGAGAACGCCAGCCTGTGAGAGTGCTTGCAAACCAGCCTTTGGAGGCTGCCGATGAGGTATTCCAGCAGCAGAGTGCTGGTTGTGCTCAGATGCCCCACATTCCAGGGGCAGGTCCCAGCATGGACACTTCCCCAGGCCAGTCTTGACCAGACCTTCCTGTCCTTTGGGGTTAGTGCCCCACAAAGGGACAGGCTGTGGGAAGTGTGTCCAGACATGCTCAGGCACCTCCCCAGGCTCCTTCCCTGAGCACTTTCCCCCTGGTGCCTAGGCCGCATTTGAGGCCTACTTAGAGGGGAGGTTTCTGGCAGGGGCTCTCTCCACAGTGCTAGGGCCTGGAGCACGGACGGAATGGTCAGAGGGAAGAGGCCAGCAAGGGTTCGATGCCGAAGGCCTCATTCGCCCAGCAGCCTCAGGGCAGCAGGAAGAGCAAGTGGCCCACTGTGCCCCTAGTTTGGCCTGCCCCTTCACACACAGGTCGTGCTGCTGGGTTTGTCCATGAGCTTCCTGACATACTCTGGCTCACCCGAGCTCTCTGACGGTGCAGGGGGCAGGAAGACTCGTGTGCATGTGGTTCTGCCTTGGCCTGGGAGATGGAGACCCTAGCTGTCTCCCAGGCTCAGGGGCAAGGCCCTGAGAGGGGACCACACAAGCGCTATTGTCCTGGGCTTGGAAGCAGAGTGGGAGGCTTGCGGGAATTGCAGGCCTCCTTCGGTGAGGGAGAGGTTGCCAGCTGGAGAGAGTAGTTGCAAACCGGCCGTTGGAGGCTACTGGGGATGTCTTCCAGCGGCACAGTTCTGGTTCTGCACAGAGGATCCACAGGCCAGTGGCAGGTCCCAGCACAGACCCTGTCCCAGGCCAGCCTTGACCAGACCTACCTGGCCTCCGAGGATACTGCCTCAAGAAGGGGCAGGCGGTGGGGAGTGTGTCCAGACATGCCCAGGCACCACCCCAGGCTCATTCCTTGAGTGCCTTTCCCTTAGTTCCTAGGCCTCATTTGAGGCCTACTTGGAGGGGAGTTTTCTGGCAGGGTCTCTCTCCACACTGCAAGGACTGGAGCCCAGATGGCCTGGTCAGAGGGAAGAGGCCAGCAAGGGGGTCGATGCCCAAGGCCTCTATATCACAGCAGCCTCAGGGCAGCAGGAAGAGCAAGTGGCCCACTGTGCCCCTAGGTTGGCCCTGCCCCATCACACATAGGCGCTGCTTCTGTGCTTGCCCAGGAGCTGCCTGACAGACTCTTGCTCACCCAAGCTCTCTGACGGTGCAGGGGGCAGGAAAAGACGTGTGCATGTGGTTCTAACTTGGCCTGGGAGTGTGGAGCCCATAGCTGGCCCCCAGGCTCATTGGCAATGGCCCTGAGAGAGGACCACCTCGAAGCGCTTTTCTCCCGGGCTTGGGAGCAGAGTGCGGGGCTTGTGAGAATCGCGTGGCACCCTCGGAGAGAGTGCTTGCAAACTGGCCTTTGGAGGCAGCCAGGGAGGTGTTCCAAAGGCAGAATCCTGGTTCTGCTCAAAGGCCACACATGTCACGGGCAGGTTCCAGCATGGACCCTGCCCAAGGCCAGCCTTGTCCAGACCTTACTGGCCTCCAGGGGAACTGCCCCACGAGGGGGCAGGCTGCGGGGAGTGTGTCCATACATGCCCAGTCGCCTCCACTGGCTCATTCCATTAGCACCTTTTCCCTGGTTCCTAGGCCTCATTTGAGGCCTACTTGGAGGGGAGGTTTCTGGCAGGGGCTCTCTCCACACTCCAAGGGTCTGGAGCACGGATGGCCTGGTCAGAGGGAAGACGCCAGCAAGGAGGTCTATTCCCAAGGCCTCTTTGTCCAAGCAGCCTCAGTGCAGCAGGGTGAGAAACTGACCCTCAGAGCCCCAAGGATGGCCCTGCCCCATCACACACAGGCGCTGCTGCTGGCCTTGTCCAGGTGCTCACTGACACACTCTGGCTCACCCGACCTCTCCGACGGTGCAAGGGGCAGGAAGAGACGTGTGCATGTGGTTCTGCCTCGACCTGGGTGTGTGGATCCCCTAGTTGTCCCCAAGGCAATTGGCCAAGGGCCTGAGAGTGGACGAACCCGATGCGCTATTGTCCTTGGCTTGGGAGCAAAGTGCGTGGCTTGCGGGAAATGCGGGTCTCCCTTGGTAGAGTGCTTGCAAACTGGTCTTTGGAGGCAGCCGGGGTGGTCTTCCAGCGCCAGAGTGCTGGATTTGCTCTGTGGCCCCACAGTCCTGGGGCAGGGCCCAGCATGGATACTGCTCCAGACCAGCCTTGCCGAGACCTTCCTGGCTTCCGGGGGTACTGCCCCATGAAGGAGCTGGCTGTGGGGTGTGTGTCCATACATAACCAGGCGCCTCCCCAGGCTCATTTTATTAGCACCTTTTCCCTGGTACCTAGGCCTCATTTGAGGCCTACTTGGAGGGGAGGTTTCTGGCAGGGGCTCTCTCCACACTCCAAGGGTCTGGAGCATGGAGGGCCTGGCCAGAGGGAAGAGGCCAGGAAGGGGTCTATGCCCAAGGCCTCTTTGGCCCAGGAGCCTCAGGGCAGCAGGAAGAGCAAGGGGCCCACTCTGCCCTTAGGTCGGTCATGCCCATTCACACACAGGCACTGCTGCTGGGTTTCCGCAGGAGCAACCTGACATTCTCTGGCTCACCCGAGCTCTCTGATGGTGCAGAGGGCCAGAAGAGACGTGTGCATGTGGTTCTGCCTTGGCCTGGGTGAGTGGAACCTCTAGCTGTCCGTAAGGCGAAGGGGCATAGGCCTGAGAGAAAAATACCCCGAAGCGCTTTTCTTCCACGCTTTGGAGCAGAATGCGCTGCTTGCGGTAAACGTGGGCCTCCCTCGGTGAGTGAGAGGCGGCCAGCCGGCGAGAGTACTTGCAAGCCGGCCGTTGGAGGCTGCCGGCGAGTTCTTCCAGCTGCACAGTGCTGGTCCTGCTCAGAGGACCCACAGGCCAGGGACCAGTCCCAGCAAGGACCCTGTACCAGGCCAGCCTGGACCAGACCTTCTTGGCCTCTGGGGGTACAGCCCCACAAAGGGGCAGGGGGCAGGGAGTGTGTCCAACAGGCTCAGGCACCTCCCCAGGCTCATTCCCTGAGCGCTTTTCCCCTGCTGCCTAGGCCTAATTTGAGGGCTAGTTGGATGGGAGGTTTCTGGCATGGACTCTCTCCAACTGCAACGGACTGGAGACCGGAAGGCTTGGTCAGAGTGAAGAGGCCAGCATGTGGGTTGATGCCCAAGGCCTCTTTGTCACAGCAGCCTCAAGGCAGCAGGGTGAGCAAGTGGCCAACTGTGCCCCTAGGTCAGCCCTGCCCCTTCACACACAGGCGCTGCTGCTGGGCTTGCCCAGGTGCTGACTGACACACTGGCTCACCCGAGCTCTCTGACGGTGCAAGGGGCAGGAAGAGACGTGCTCATGTGGTTCTGCCTCTTCCTGGGTGTGTGGATCCCCTAGTAGTCCCCAAGACAATTGGCCAAGGGCCTGAGAGCGGACAAACCCAATGCGTTATTGTCCTGGGCTTGGGAGCAGGGTGCGTGGCTTGCGGGAAATGCGGGTCTCCCTCAGGTAGAGTGCTTGCAAACTGGCCTTTGGAGGCAGCCGGGGAGGTCTTCCAGCGCCAGAGTGCTGGATTTTCTCTGAGGACCCACAGGCCTGGCGCAGGTCCCAGCATGAATACAGCTCCAGACCAGACTTACCCAGACCTTCCTGGCCTCCGGGGGTACTGCCCCATGAAAGAGCAGGCTGTGGGGTGTGTGTCCATACATGCCAAGGCGCCTCCCCAGCCTCATTTCATTAGCGCCTTTTCCCTGGTGCCTAGGCCTCATTTGAGGCCTACTTGCAGGGGAGGTTTCTGGCAGGGGCTCTCTCCACACTGCAAGGGTCTAGAGTATGGATGGGCTGGTCAGAGGAAAGGGGCCAGCAAGGGGGTCATTTCCCAAGGCCTCTTCTGCAAAGCAGCCTAAGGGCAGCAGGAAGAGCAAGTGGCGCACTGTGCCCCTAGGTCGGTCCTGCCCCTACACACACAGCCGAGCTGCTGGGCTTGCCCAGGGGCAGCCTGACAGACTCTGGCTGACCCGAGATCTCTGATGGTGCAGAGGGCCAGAAGTGACGTGTGCATGTGGTTCTGCCTTGCCCTGGGTGAGTGGAACCCCTAGCTGTCCCAAAGCTCTGGGGCAAAGGCCTGAGAGAGGAACACCCCGAAGTGCTTTTCTCCCAGGCTTGGGAAGAGAGTGCGCAGCTTGCGGGAAAGACGGGCCTCCCTCAGTGAGGGAGAGTTGACCAGCCGGTGAGACTGCTTGCAAAGCGGCCTTTGGAGGCTGCCGTTGAGGTATTCCAGCAGAAGAGTGCTGGTTGTGCTCAGAGGCCCCACAGGCCAGGGGCAGGTCCCAGCATGGACAGTGCCCCAGGGCAGTCTTGACCAGACCTTCCTGGCCTCCGGGGGAACTGCCCCGAGATGGAGCAGGCTGCGGGAAGTGAGTCCAGACATGCTCAGGCACCTCCCCAGGCTCATTCCGTGAGCGCTTTTCCTGGTGCCTAGTCCCCATTTGAGGCCTAATTGGAGGGCAGGTGTCTGGCAGGGGCTCTCTCCACACTGCAAGGGCCTGGAGCCCGGACGGCCTGGTCAGAGGAAAGAGGCCAGCAAGGGGGTCGATGCCCAAGGCCTCTTTGTCCCAGCAGCCTCAAGGCAGCAGGGAGAGCAAGTGGCCCTCTGTGCCCCTAGTTCAGCCCTGCCCCATCACACACAGGCGATGCTCCTGGGCTTTCCAAGGAGCTACCTGACAGACTCTGGCTCACCCAAGCTCTCTGACAGTGTAGGGGGCAGGAAAAGTCATGTGCTTGTGGTTCTGCATGGCCTGGGAGTTTGGAGCCCCTAGCTGGCCCCTAGGCTCACGGGCAAGAGCCCTGAGATAGGACCACCACGAAGTGCTTTTCTCACGGGCTTGGGATCAGAGTGCGAATCTTGCGGGAATCACGGGCCTCCCTCGGGGAGAGTGCTTGCAAGCTGGCCTTTGGAGGCAGCAGGGGAGGTCTTCCAAAGGCAGGGTGCTGCTTCTGCTCAGAGGCCCCACAGGCCATGGGCAGGTTCCAGCATGGACCCTGCCCCAGGCCAGCGTTGCCCAGCCCTTCCTCGCCTCCGGGGGTACTGCCCCACGAAGGGGCAGGCTGCGGGAAACGTGTCCATACATGCTCAGGCACCTCCCTAGGCTCATTCCCTGAGCACTTTTCCCCTGGTGCCTAGGCCGAATTTGAGGGTTACTTGGAGAGGAGGTTTCTGGCAGGGGCTCACTCCACACTGCAAGGGCCTGGAGCCCGGACGGCATGGTCAGAGGGAGAAGGCAAGCAAGGGGTTCTATGCCCAATCCTTTGTTGCCCAGAAGCCACAGGTCAGCAGGGTGAGCAAATAGCCCACTGTGCCCCTAGGTTGGGCCTGCCCCTTCACACACAGGCGCTGCTGCTGGGATTGCCCATGAACTGCCTGACAGATCTTGGCTCACCCGAGCTTTCTGACAGGGCAGGGGGCAGGAAGATTCGTGTGCATGTGGTTCTGCCTTGGCCTGGGAGTTTGGAGCCCCTAGCTGAGTGCAGGCTCAGGGGCAAGGCCCTGAGAGGGGACCACCCAAGTGTTTTCTCCTGGGATTGGGAGCAGAGTGCGTGGCTTGTGGGAATCTCGGGCCTCCCTCGGTGAGGGAGAGGTTGCCAGCTGGAGAGAGTACTTGCTAACCAGCCTTTGGAGGCTGCCGGTGATGTCTACCAGGGGCACAGTGCTGTTTCTGCACAGCGGACCCACAGGCCAGTGGCAGGTCCCAGCACGGAACCTGCCCCAGGCCAGCCTTGACCAGACCATCCTGGCCTCCGAGGGTACTGCCTCACCAAGGGGCAGGCGACAGGCTGTGTGTCCAGACATGCCCAGGCACCTCTCCAGTCTCATTCCCTGAGTGCCTTTCCCTTGGTTACTAGGCCTCATTTGAAGCCTACTTGGAAGGGAGTTTTCTGGCAGGCCCTCTTTCCACACTGCAAGGGACTAGAACCAGGATGACCTGGTCAGAAGGAAGAGGCCAGCAACGGGGTCGTTGCCCAAGGCCTCATTGTCCCAGCAGCCTCAGGGCAGCAGTAGGAGCATGTGGCCCTGTGTGCCCCTAGGTCGGCACTGCCCCATTACACACAGGCGCTGCTGCTGGGTTTGCCCAGGAGCTGGCGAGACAGATTCTGGCTCACCCAAGATCTCTGACAGTGTAGGGGACAGGAAGAGACGTGTTCATGTGGTTCTGCCTTGGCCTGGGTGTGTGGACCCTTGCTCTGCACTTCCCTGTGACCAGGCCATCTGAGCTCCAGGCTCTTGCTGTGTGAAAACAACCCATCCCAGCACCTCCCCTCTGAGTAGGCCTAAAATTATGCCAATCTCAGGGGAAATGCGCTAGGTGTAAGAGCCTGGGGAGGCGACCAGGCATGTCTAGACACACACCCTGCAGCCTGCCCCTTCATGGGGCAGGAGCCCGGGAAGCCAGGGAGGTCTGGGCAAGGCTGGCCAAGGACAGGGTTCTTGCTGCGCCCTTCCCATGGCCTGTGGGGACTCTGAGCCGAACCGGCCCTTTCCCGCAGGAACACCTCCCCAACTGCCTCCAAAGGCCGGTTTGCAAGCATTCTCGCCAGACTGCTGCCGCTCCCTGCCGAGGGAGGCCTGCTTTTCCCGCAAGTCGCGCACTGTGCTCGAAAGCCCGGGAGAAAAGCGCTTAGGGGTGGTCCTTTCTCTGGGTCATTGCCCCTGAGCCTGGAGTCAACCTTGGACATCCATATTGCCAGGAAGTGGCAGAATCACATGCATACGTTTGACCTGTCCCCTGCACATTCCGAGGACTGGTTTGAGCCAGAGTCTTTCAGACATATCCTCCGCAGCCCCAGCAGGCCTGCCTGAGTGTCAAGGGGCAGAGAAGATCTAGGGGCAGAGTGGCCCTCTTGCTCTCCCAGCTGCCCGGAGCCTGCTGGGCCAAAGAGGCCTTGGAAATCCACACAATTGCTCCGCACTTCCCTGTGTCCAGGCCGTCTGAGCCCCAGGCTCTTGCTGTGTGAAAACAGCCCATGCCAGCACCTCCCCTCCGAGTAGGCCTTAAATAAGGACAAGCACAGTGGAAATGCGCTAGGGTGTAAGAGACTGGGGAGGTGACCAGGCATGTCTGGACACACTCCCCGCAGCCTGCTCTTCATGGGGCAGCAGCCTCAGAGGCCCGGAAGGTCTGGGCAACCCTGGCCAAGGGAAGAGACCATGCTGGGTGCTGCCCCTGGCCTGTGGCTCCTCTCAGCAGTACCACCCCTTTCCCACATGAAGACCGTCCCGGCTGCCTCCAAGGGCCGGTTGCAAGCATTCTCGCCGGCTGCCGCACCTCCCACCCCAAGGGACGCTTGTTTTTCCCGCAAGTCGCGCAATCCGCTCCCAAGCCGGGAGAAAAGCACATCGGGGTGGTCCTTTCTCTGGGCCCTTGCCCCTGAGCCTGGAGTCAACCTTGGAGGTCCACACTCCCAGGCCAAGAAAGAACCACATGCACACGTCTTTTCCTGAGCCCTGCACCTTCCGAGTGCTCGAGTGAGCCGGAGTCTGTGAGGCACATCGTTGGCCACCCCAGCAGCACAGCCTGTGTGTCAAGGGGCAGATCTGACCTAGGGGCAGAGTGGGCCTCTTGCTCTCCGAGCTGCCCTGAGGCAGCTGGGAGAAAAAGGCTTTGGGCATGCAACCCGTTGCTCCCCACTTCCCTCTCACCAGGCCGTCTGACTTCCAGGTCCTTGCAGTGTGGAAAAAGCCTCTGCCATCACGTCCCCTCCGAGTTGGACTCAAAAGAGGCCTAGGCCAGGGGAAATATGCTAGGGGGTAAGTGACTGGGGAGGCGTCCAGGCATGTCTAGGCACACTCCGCAGCCTGCCCCTTCAAGGGGCAGGAGCCCCGGAGGCCAGGGAGGTCTGGGCGAGGCTGGGCATGGACAGGGTTCTTCTGGGTCCTTCCCATGGCCTGTGGGGACTCTGTGCAGAACCGGTCATTTCCCGCAGGAAGATCTCCCCAACTGCCTCCAAAGGCCGGTTTGCAAGCATTCTCACCAGACTGCTGCCACTCGCTGCCGAGGGAAATTTGGTTTCCCGCAAGTCGCGCACTCTGCTCTTAAGCCCTGGAGAACAGCGCTTCGGGGTGGTACTTTTTCTGGGCCCTTGTCCCTGACTCTGGAGTCAAGCTTGGACATCCACATTGCCAGGAAGAGGCAGAATCACATGCATACGTTTGTTGCTGCCCCCTGCACCTTCCGAGGGCTTGGTTGAGCCAGAGTCTGTCAGACATGTCCTCCTCAGCCCTAGCAGGACTGTCTGTGTGTCAAGGGGCAGAGCCCACATAGGGGCAGAGTGCGCCTCGATGAGGGAATTACGGCCAGCAGACGAGAGATCTTGCAAACAGGCCTTTGGAGGCTGCTGGTGAGGTCTTCCAACGGCAGAGTCCTGGTTCTGCTCAAAGGCCCCAAAGGCCACGGGCAGGTTCCATCATGGACCCTGACCCCGAACAGCCATGACCAGACCTTCCTGGCCTCCGGGGGTACTGCCTCACCAAAGGGCAGGTGGCGGGGAGTTGTTCAGGCATGCCCAGACACCTCCCCAGGATCATTCCCTGAGCGCCTTTCCCATGGTTCCTAGGCCTCGTTTGAGGCCTATTTGGAGGGGAGGTTTATGCCAGGGGCTCTCTCCACACTGCAAGTGACTCGAGCCTGGAGGGTGTGGTGAGAGGGAAGAAGTCAGCAACGGGGTCGATGCGCAAGGCCTCTTTGTCCCAGAAGCCTCAGGGCAGCAGGTTGAGCATGTGGCCCTCAGTGACCCTAGGTCGGCCCTGCCCCTTGACACACAGGCACTGCTACTGGGCTTCCCCAGGAGCTGCCTAATGACTGTGGCTCTCCCGAGCTCTCTGACGCTGCAGAGGGCCGGAAGATACGTGTGCATGTGGTTCTGCCTTGGCCTGTTAGTGTGGAGCCCCTAGCTGTCTCCCAGGGTCAGGGGCAAAGGCCAGAGGGAGGAAAATCCCGAAGCGCTTTTCTCCCAGGCATGGAAGCAGAGTGTGCGGCTTGCGGGAATTCCGGGCCTCCCTCGGTTAGGGAGAGGACGCCAGCCTGTGAGAGTGCTTGCAAACCGGCCTTTGGAGGCTGCTGGTGAGGTGTTCCAATGGCACAGTGCTGGTTCTGCTCAGAGGCCCCACAGGCCAGGGGCAGGCCCCAGCAAGGACCTGCCCCAGGACAGCCTTGCCCAGACCTTCCTGGCCTCTGCGTGTACTGCCCCACAAAGTTTATGGCGGTAAGGAGTGTGGCCAGACATGCTGAGGAGCCTCCCCAGTCTCATTCCTTACTACTATTCTCAAGATACCTTGGCCTCATTTCAGGTCTATTTGGAGGGGACGTTTCTGGCAGGGCCTCTTTCCACACTACAAGGGACTGGAGCCTGGACGGCCTGGTCAGAGGGAAGAGGTCAGCAATGGGGTCGATGTACAAGCCATCTTTGTCCCAAGAGCCTCAGGGCAGCAGGGTGAGCAACTGGCCCTCACTGCCTCTAGGTCGGCCCTGCCCCATCACACACATGTGCTGCTGGTCTTGGCCAAGTGCTGACAGACAGACTCTTTCTCTCCCAAACTCTCTGACGGTGCAGGGGGCAGGAAGAGACATGTGCATGTGGTTCTGCCTTGGCCTGGGTGTGTGGAGCCCGTAGCTGGCCCCAGGCCTAGGGGCAAGCGGCTGAGAGCGGACGAACAAGATGCGCTATTTTCCTGGTCTTGGGAACAGAGTGCGGGGATTGCGGGAAACGCGGGTCTCACTGGGTGAGGGAGAGGACGGCAGCCTGTGAGAGTGCTTGCAAACCAGCCTTTGGAGGCTGCCGATGAGGTATTCCAGCAGCAGAGTGCTGGTTGTTCTCCGACGCCCCACATTCCAGGGGCAGGTCCCAGCATGGACACTTCCCCAGGCCAGTCTTGACCAGACATTCCTGTCCTTTGGGGTTAGTGCCCCACGAAGGCGCAGGCTGTGGGAAGTGTGTCCAGACATGCTCAGGCACCTCCCCAGGCTCCTTCGCTGAGCACTTTTCCCCTGGTGCCTAGGCCGCATTTGAGGCCTACTTAGAGGGGTGGTTTCTGGCAGGGGCTCTCTCCACAGTGCTCGGGCCTGGAGCACGGACACCATGGTCAGATGGAAGAGGCCAGCAAGGGGGTCGATGCCGAAGGCCTCTTAGGCCCAGCAGCCTCAGGACAGCAGGAAGAGCATGTGGCCCACTGTGCCCCTAGTTTCGCCCTACCCCTTCACACACAGGTCGTGCTGCTGGGTTTGCCCATGACCTGCCTGACATTCTCTGGCTCACCCGAGCTCTCTGACGGTGCAGGGGGCTGGAAGACTCGTGTGCATGTGGTTCTGCCTTGGCCTGGGAGTTTGGAGCCCCTAGCTGTCTCCCAGGCTCAGGGGCAAGGCCCTGAGAGGGGACCACTGAAGTGCTATTGTCCTGGGCTTTTAAGCAGAGTGGGTGGCTTGCGGAAATTGCGGGCCTCCCTCGGTGACGGAGAGGTTGCCAGCTGGAGAGAGGACTTGCAACCCGGCCTTTGGAGGCTGCCGGTGATGTCTGCCAGCGGCACAGTTCTGGTTCTGCACAGAGCATCCACAGGCCAGTGGCAGGTCCCAGCACCGACCCTGACCCAGGCCAGCCTTGACCAGACCTACCTGGCCTCTGAGCATACTGTCTCACGAAGGGGCAGGCGGTGGGGAGTGTGTCCAGACATGCCCAGGCACCTCCCCAGGCTCATTCCCTGAGTCCCTTTCCCATGTTTCCTAGGCCTCATTTGAGGCCTACTTGGAGGGGAGGTCTCTGGCAGGGCCTCTCTCCACACTGCAAGGACTGGAGCTCAGATGGCCTGGTCAGAGGGAAGACGCCAGCAAGGGGGTCGATGCCCAAGGCCTCTTTGTCCCAGGAGGCTCAGGGCAGCAGGAAGAGCAAGTGTCCCACTGTGCCCCTAGGTTGGCCCTGCCCCATCACACATAGGTGCTGCTTCTGGGCTTGTCCAGGAGCTGCCTGACAGACTCTTGCTCACCCAAGCTCTCTGACGGTGCAGGGAGCAGGAAAAGACGTGTGCATGTGGTTCTGTCTTGGCCTGGGAGTGTGGAGCCCCTAGCAGGCCCCCAGGCTCATTGGCAATGGTCCTGAGAGAGGACCACCTCGAAGCACTTTTCTCCTGGGCCTGGGGCCAGAGTGCGGTGCTTGTGGGAATCGCTTGTCTCCCTCGGGGAGAGTGCTTGCAACCTGGCCTATGGAGGCAGCTGGGGAGGTCTTCCAGCAGCAGAGTTCTGGTTCTGGTCAAAGGGCCCACAGGTCAAGGGCAGGTTTCAGCATGGACCCTGCCCCAGGCCAGCCTTGTACAGAACTTCCTGGCTTCCGGGGGAACTGCCTCACGAAGGGGCAGGCTGCGGGGAGTGTGTCCATGCATGCCCAGTCGCCTCCACAGGCTCATTCCATTAGCGCCTTTTCCCTGGTGCCTAGGTCTCATTTGAGCCCTACTTGGAGGGGAGGTTTCTGGCAGGGGCTCGCTCCACACTACAAGTGTCTGGAGGACGGATGGCCTGGTCAGAAGGAAGAGGCCAGCAAGGGGCTCGTTTCCCAAGGCCTCTTTGGCCCAACAGCCTAAAGGCACCAGGAAGAGCATGTAGTGCACTGTGCCTCTAGTTAGGCCCTGCCCCTTCACACACAGGCGGTGCTGCTGGCTTTCCCAGGGGCAGCCTCACAGACTGTGGCTCACCCGAGCTCTCTGATGGTGCAGAGGACCAGAAGAGACGTGTGCATGTGGTTCTGCATTGGCCTGGGTGAGTGGAACACCTAGCTGTCCCCAGGCTCTGGGGCAAATGCCTGAGAGAGGAACACACCGAAGCGCTTTTCTCCCAGGTTTGGGAACAGAGTGCGCGGCTTGTGGGAAAGACCGGCCTCCCTCGGTGAGAGAGAGGCAGCCAGCTGGTGAGACTGATTGCAAAGCAGCCTTTGGAGGCGGCCGGTGAGGTCTTCCAGCGGCACAATGCTGATTCTGCTCAGAGTACCCACCGGCCAGGGGCAGGTCCCAACATGGACCCGGCCCAAGGCCAGCCTTGACCAGACCTTCCTGGCCTCTGCGGGTTCTGCCCCATGAAGGGGCAGGCGGCGGGGAGTGTGTCCAGACATGGCCAGGTGCCTCCCCATTTTCATTCTCTTTGCACCTTTCCCATGATTCCTAGGCCTCATATGAGGCCTACTTGTAGGGGAGGATTCTGGCAGGGCCTCTCTCCACACTGCAATGGACTGGAGCCCGGATGGCCTGGTCAGAGGGAAAAGGCCAACAAGGGGGTCGATGTCCAAGGCCTCTTTGGCCAAGCAGCCTCAGGGCACCAGGGTGAGCAAGTGGCCCTCAGTGCCCCTAGGTCACCCCTGCACCATCACACACAGGCGCTGCTGCTGGGCTTGCCCAGGAGCAGCCTGACAGACTCTGGCTCACCCAAGCTCTCTGAAGGTTAAGGGGGCAGAAAGAGACGTGTGCATGTGATTCTGCCTTGTCCTGGGTATGTGGAGACACTAGCTGTCCCCCATGCACTGGGGCAAGGTCCTGAGAGCAGACGAACCCAATGCGCTACTGTCCTGGACTGGGGAACAGAGTGAGAGGCTTGCGGGAAATGCAGGTCTCCCTCGGTGAGGGAGAGGATGCCAGTCTGTGAGAGTGCTTGCAAACTGGCCTTTGGAGGCTGCCGGTGAGGTATTCCAGCAGCAGAGTGCTGGTTGTGCTCAGAGGCCCCACAGGCCAGGGGCAGGTAACAGCATGGACACTGCCCCAGGCCAGTCTTGACCAGATCTTCCTGTCCTTTGGGGGTAGTGCCCCACGAAGGAGTAGGCTGCGGGAAGTCTGTCCAGACAAGCACAGGCACCTCCCCAGGCTCATTCCCTGAGCACTTTCCCCCTGGTGCCTAGGCCGCATTTGAGGCATACTTAGAGGGGAGGATTCTGGCAGGGGCTCTCTCCACACTGCAAGGGTCTAGAGCACGGACGGCATGGTCAGAGGGAAGAGGCCAGCAAGGGGGTCGATGCCCAAGGCCTCTTTGGCCCAGCAGCCTCAGGGCATCAGGGTGAGCAAGTGGCCCACTGTGCCACTAGGTCAGTCCTGACGCTTCACACACTGGACAGCTGCTTGGCTTGCCCAGGAGCTGCCTGACAGACTCTGGCTCACCCGACCTCTCTGACAGTGCAGTGGACAGGAAGACTTGTGTGCACGTGGCTCTGCCTTGGCCTGGGAGTTTGGAGCCCCTAGCTGACACCAGTTTCAGGGGCAAGGCCCTGAGAGGGGACACCACAAGAGCTTCTTTCCTGGGCTTGGGAACAGAGTGCATGGCTTGCGGGAAGCGCGGGTCTCCCTAGGTGCGAGTGCTTGCAAACCAGCCTTTGGAGGCTGCCAGTGAGGTTTTCCTGCGGCACAGTGATGTATCTGATCAGAGGCTCCACTGGCCAGTGGCAGGTCCCAGCACGGACCCTCCCCCAGGCCAACCTTGACCAGACCTTTCTGCCCTCCGGGGTTACAGCCTCCCGAATGGGCAGGTGGCGGGGAGTTGTGTCCAGACATGCCCAGTTGCCTCCCCAGTCTCATTTCCTTAGCGCCTTTCCCATGATTCCTAGGGCTCATTTGAGGCCTACTTGGAAGGGTGATTCCTGGCAGGGCCTCTCTCCAAACTGCAAGGAACTGGAGGCTGGACGGCCTGGTCAGAGGAAAGAGAAAGATGCCCAAGGCCTCTTGGTCCCAGCAGCCTCAGGGCAGCAGGGTAAGCAAGTGGCCCACTGTGCCCCTAGGTGGGCCCTGTCCCTTCACACACAGGCTCTGTTGTTGGGCTTGCCCAGGAGCTGCCTGACAGACTCTGGCTCACCTGAGTTCTCTGATGGGCAGGGGGCAGGAAGACTCGTGTGCATGTGGTTCTGCCTTGGCCTGGGAGTTTGGAGTCCCTAGCTGTCCCCCACACTCAGGGGCAAATCCATTAGAGGGGACCGCTCAAGCCTTTTCCTCCTGGGCTTGGGAGCAGAGTGCGTGGCTTGCGGGAATTGCGGGACTCCCTCGGTGAGGGAGAGGTTGCCAGCCAGCGAGAGTGCTTGCAAACTGGCCTTTGGAGGCTGCCGGTGAGGTCTTCCATAGCCACAGTGCTGGTTCTGCTCAGAGGTCCCACAGGCCAATGGCAGGTCACAGCACGAACATTACCCCAGGCCAGCCTTGACTAGACCTTCCTGGCCTCCGGGGATACTTCCTCACGAAGGGGAAAGTGGTGGGGTGTGTGTCATAACATGCCCAGGGACCTCCACAGGCTCATTCCCTGAGCGCCATTCCCATGGTTCATAGGCCGCATTTGAGGCCTACTTAGAGGGGAGGTTTCTGGCAGGGGCTCTGTCCACAATGCTAGGGCCATGAGCGCGGACGGCATGGTCAGAGGGAAGAGGCCAGCAAGGGGGTCGATGACCAAGGACTCCTTGGCCCAGCAGCCTTAGTGCAGCAGGGAGAGCAAGTGGTCCATTGTGCCCCTAGGTCAGCCCTGCCTCTTCACACACAGGCGCTGCTGCTGGGCTTGCCCAGGAGCTTCCTAACAGACTGTGGCTCACCCGAGCTCTCTGACGGTGCAGAGGGCCGGAAGAGACGTGTGCATGTGGTTCTGCCTTGACCTGGGTGTGTGGAGCCATGAACTGTCCCCCAGGCACTGGGGCAAGAGCCTGAGAGCAGACGAACCCAAGGCACTATTGTCCTGGGCTTGGGAGCAGAGTGCGTGGCTTGCGGGAATCGCGGGCCTCCCTCGGTGAGGGAGAGGTTGACAGCCAGCGAGAGTGCTTGCAAACCAGCCTTTGGAAGCTGCCGGTGATGTCGTCCAAGGCCACAATGCTGGTTCTGCTCGGAGGTCCCACAGGCCAGTGGCAGGTCCCAGCACGGATCCTGCCCCTGTCCAGCCTTGACTAGACCTTCCTGGCCTCCGGGGGTATTTCCTCATGAAGGGGCAGGCGGCGGGGTGTGTGTCATAACATGCCCAGGGACCTCCAAAGGCTCATTCCCTGAGCGACTTTCCCATGGTTCATAGGCCTCATTTGAGGCCTACTTGGAGGGGCGGTTTCTGGCAGGGCCTCTATCCACACTGCAAGGGACTGGAGCCCGGATGGCCTGGTCAGAGGGAAGAGGCCAGCAACGGGTTCAATGCCCAAGGCCTCTTTATCCCAGCAACCTCAGGGCACCAGGGTCACGAAGTGGCCTTCAGTGCCCCTAGGTCAGCCCTGCCTCATCACACACACGTGCTGTTTCTGGGCTTGCCCAGGAGCAGCCTGACATTCTCTGGCTCACCCGAGCTCTCTGATGGTGCAGAGGGGCGGAAGAGACGTTTGCATGTGGTTCTGCCTTGGCCTGGGTGAGTTGAACTCCTAGCTCTCCCTAAGGCTCAGTGGCAAAGGTCTGAGGGAGGAACACCCCGAAGCACTTTTCTCCCAGGTTTGGGAGCAGAGTACCCTGCTTGTGGTAGACGCGGGACTCCCTTGGTGAGGGAGAGGCGGCCAGCCGGCGAGAGTGCTTGCAAACCGGCCTTTGGAGGCTGGTGGTGATGTCTTCTAGTGGCACAGTGCTGGTTCTTCTCAGAGGACCCACACGCCAGGGGGATGATCCAGTAAGGACCCTGCACCAGGCCAGCCTTGACCAGACCTTCGTGGCCTCTGGGGGTACTGCCCCACAGAGGGGCAGGTGGCGGGGATTGTGTCCAGACATGCCAGTTGCCTTCCCAGTCGAATTCTTTTCGCACCTTTCCCATGGTTCATAGGCCATATTTGAGGCCTACTTGGAGGGGATGTTTCTGGCAGGGACTCTCTACACACTGCAATGGACTTGAGCCCAGACGGCTTGGTCAGAGGGAAGAGGCCAGCAAGGGGGTCGATGCCCAAGGCCTCTTTGGCCCAACAGCCTCAGGGAAGCAGGGTGAGAAAGTGGCCCACTGTGTCCCTAGGTCAGCCCTGCCCCATCACACACAGGTGCTGCTGCTGGGCTTGTCCAGGAGCTGCCTGACAGACTCTTGCTAACCCAAGGTCTCTGATGGTGCAGGGGGCAGGAAAAGACGTGTGCATGTGGTTTTGCAATGGCCTGGGAGTTTGGAGCCCCTAACTGGCCCCCAGGCTTATGGGAAATGGCCCTGAGAGAGGACAGACACGAAGCGCTTATCTCCCGGGCTTGGGAGCAGAGTGCGCAGCTTCTGGGAATTGCGGGCCTCCCTCGGTGAAAGTGCTTACAAACTGGCCGTTGGAGGCAGCCGGGGAGGTCTTCCAGCACCAGAGTCCTGGTTCTGCTCAAAGTACCCACAGGCCACGAGCAGGTCCAGCATAGACCCTGCCCCAGGCCAGCCTTGCCCAGACCTTCCTGGCCTCTGGTGGAACTGCCCCACGAAGGACCAGGCTGCGGGAAGTGAGTCCATACATGCTCAGGCACCTCCCCAGGCTCATTCCGTGAGCGCCTTTCCCTGGTGCCTAGGCCTCATTTGAGGTCTAATTGGAGGGGAGGTTTCTGGCAGGGGCTCCCTCCACACTGCAAGGGCCTGGAGCCCGGATGGCCTGGTCAGAGGAAAGAGGCCAACAAGGGGGTCGATGCCCAAGGCCTCTTTGTCCCAGCAGCCTCAAGGCAGCAAGGAGAGCAAGTGGCCCTCTGTGCCCCTAGTTCGGCCCTGCCCATCACAGACAGGCGATGCTCCTGGGCTTTCCAAGGAGCTACCTGACAGACTCTGGCTCACCCAAGCTCTCTGACAGTGTAGGGGGCAGGAAAAGACATGTGCTTGTGGTTCTGCATGGCCTGGGAGTTTGGAGCCCCTAGCTGGCCCCCAGGCTCAGGGGCAAGGCCCCTGAGATAGGACCGCCGCGAAGCGCTTTTCTCCCAGGCTTGGGATCAGAGTGCGAACCTTGCCGAAATCGCGGGTCTCCCTCGGGGAGAGTGCTTGCAAACTGGCCTTTGGAGGCAGCCTGGGAGGTCTTCCAGCGGCCGAGTGCTGGTTCTGCTCAGAGGCCCCACAGGCCATGGGCAGGTTCCAGCATGGACCCTGCCCCAGGCTAGCCTTGCCCAGCCCTACCTGGCCTCCGGGGGTACTGCCCCACGAAGGGGTAGGCTGCGGGAAATGTGTCCAGACATGCTGAGGCACCTCCCCAGGCTCATTCCCTGAATGATTTTCCCCTGGTGCCTAGAGCTAATTCGAGGGCTACTTGGAGGGGAGGTTTCTGGCAGGGGCTCACTCCACACTGCAAAGACCTGCAGCCCGGACGGCATGGTCCGAGGCAAGAGGCCAGCAAGGGGGTCGAAGCCCAAGGACTTCTTTGCCCAGCAGCCTCAGGGCAGCAGGGTGAGCAAGTTGCCCACTGTGCCCCTAGGTCCTCCCAGGCCCTTCACACACAGGCGCTGCTGCTGGGTTTGCCCATGAACTGCCTGATAGACTCTGGCTCACCCGAGCTCTCTGACGGTACAGGGGGCAGGAAGATTCATGTGCATGTGGCTCTGCCTTGGCCTGGGAGTTTGGAGCCCCTAGCTGACCCCTGGCTCAGGGGCAAGGCCCTGAGAGGGGACCACCCAAGCGCATTTCTCCTGGGCTTGGAAGCAGAGTGCGTGGCTTGCGGGAATCGCAGGCCTCCCTCAGTGAGGGAGAGGTTGCCACCTGGAGAGTTTACTTGCAAACCACACTTTGGAGGCTGCTGGTGATATCTTTCAGCAGCACAGTGCTGTTTCTGCACAGAGGACCCACAACCAGTGGCAGGTCCCAGCAAGGACCCTGCCCCAGGCAAGCCTTGACCAGACCATCCTGGCCTCCCAGGGTACTGCCTCACAAAGGGGCAGGCGACGGGGAGTGTGTCCAGACATGCCCAGGCACCTCCCCAGGCTCATTCCCTGAGTGCCTTTCCCTTGGTTCCTAGGCCTCATTTAAGGCCTACTTGGAGGGGAGGTTTCTGGCAGGGCCTCTCTCCACACTGCAAGGGACTGGAGCCCGGACGGCCTGCTCAGAGGGAAGAGGCCAGCAAGGGGTTCGATGTCCAAGGCCCCTTTTTCCCAGCAGCCTCTGGGCAGCAGGAGGAGCAAGTTGCCAACTGTGCCCCTAGATTGGCCCTGCCCCTCACACACAGGCGCTGCTGCTGGGCTTGCCCAGGAGCTGCCTGACAGATTCTTGCTCACCCAAGTTCTCTGACGGTGCAGGGGGCAGGAAAAGATGTGTGCATGTGCTTCTGCCATGGCATGGGAGTGTTGAGCCCATAGCTGGCCTCCAGGCCCAGGCGCAATGGCCCTGAGACAGGACCACATCGAAGCACTTTTCTCCCGGGCTTGGTAGCAGAGTGCGGGGCTTGTGGGAATCGCGGGCCTCCCTCAGGGAGCGTGCTTGCAAACTGGCCTTTGGAGTCAGCCGGCGAGGTCTTCCAGCAACAGAGTCCTGGTTCTGCTCAAAGGCCCCACAGGACACGGGCAGGTTCCAGCATGGACTCTGTCCCCGGCCAGCCTTGTCTAGACCTTCCTGGCCTCCGGGGGAACTGACCCACGAAGGGGCAGGCTGCAGGGAGTGTGTCCATACATGCCCAGTCGCCTCCACAGGCTCATTGCATTAGCGCCTTTTCCCTGGTGCCTAGGCCTCATTTGAGGCCTACTTGGAGGGGAGGTTTCTGGCAGGGGCTCTCTACACACCCCAAGGGTCTGGAGCACGGATGGCGTGGTCAGAGGGAAGAGGCCAGGAAGGGGGTCTATGCCCAAGGACACTTTGGCTCAGGAACATCAGGGCAACAGGAAGAGCAAGGGGCCCATTGTGCCGTTAGGTCTGTCATGCCCATTCACACACAGGCGCTGCTGCTGGGTTTGGCCAGGACCAGCCTGACATTCTCTGGCTCACCCGAGCTCTCTGATGGTGCAGAGGGCCGGAAGAGACGTGTGCATGTGGTTCTGCCTTGGCCTGGGTGAGTGGAACATCTAGCTGTCCCTAAGGCTCAGAGGCAAAGGCCTGAGTGAGGAATACCCCGAAGCGCTTTTCTCCCAGGCTTGGGAGCAGAATGGGCTGCTTGCGGTAAACGTGGGCCTCCCTCGTTGAGTGAGAGGCGACCAGCGGTCGAGAGTGCTTGTAAACCGGCCTTTGGAGGCTGCCGGTGTGGTCTTCCAGCGGCACAGTGCTGGTCCAGCTCAGAGGACCCACAGGCCAGGGGCCGGTCCCAGCAAGGAACCTGCACCAGGCCAGCCTTGACCAGACCTTCCTGGCCTCTGGTGGTACTGCTCCTCAAAGGGGCAGGGGGCGGGGTGTGTGTCCAGACATGCTCAGGCACCTCCCCGATCTCATTCCCTGAGTGCTTTTCCCATGGTGCTTAGGCCTCATTTGAGGGCTACTTGGAGGGGAGGTTTCTGGCAGGGACTCTCTCCACACTGCAAGCGCCTGGGGACTGGGCGGCACGGTCAGAGGGAAGAGGACAACAAGGGGGTTGATGCCCAAGGCCTCTTTGGCCCAGCAGCCTCAGGGCAGTAGGGAGAGCAAGTGGCCCACTGTGCGCCACGGTCGGCCCTGCCCCTTCCCACACAGGCGCTGCTGCTGGGCTTGCCCAGGAGCTGCCTAACAGACTCTGGCTCACCCGAGCTCTCTGACGATGCAGAGGGCCGGAAGAGACTGTGCATGTGGTTCTGCCTTAGCCTCGGTGTGTGGAGCCCCTAGCTTTCTCCCAGGCTCAGTGGCAAAGGCCTGAGAGAGGAACACCCCGAAACACTTTTCTCCCAGTCTTCGGAGTAGAGTGCGCGGCTTGGGGGAAATGCGGGCCTCCCTCGGTGAGGGATAGGCAGCCAGCCGGCGAGAGTCCTTGCAAAACTGCCTTTGTAGGCTACTGGTGATGTCTTACAGCAGCACAAGTGCTGGTTGTGCTCAGAGGCCCCACAGGCCAGGGTCAGGTCCCAGCCTGGACCCTGCCCGACACCAGCCTTGACCAGACGTTCCTGGCCTCCGGGGGTAATGCACAACGAAGGGGCAGGTAGCGGGGAGTGTGTCCAGACATGCCTATGCGCCTCCGCAATCTCATTCCCTGAACGCCTTTCCCATGGTTTCTAGGCCTCACGTGAGGCCTAATTAGAGGGCAGGTTTCTGGCAGGGCCTCTCTCCACACTGCAAGGGCCTGGATCCCACACGGCCTGGTCAGAGGGAAGAGGCCAGCAAGGGGGTCGATGCCCAAGGCCTCTTTCTCCCAGCAGCCTCAGGGAGGCAGGTTGAGCTGGTAGCCCTCAGTCCCCTACGTGGGCCCTGACCCATCACAGACAACCGTTGCTCCTGGGCTTGCCCAGGAGCTGCCTGACAGACACTGGTTCACCCGAGACCTCTGACGGTGTAGGGGGCAGGAAAGGACGTGTATATGGGGTTCTCCCTTGGCCTGGGTGTGTGGCGCCACTAGCTATCCCCTAGGCTCAGGGGCAAGGGCCCTGAGAGAGGGCCACCCCGAAGCACTTTTCTCTCGGGCTGGGAGCAGAGTGTGCAGCTTAAGGCAATTGCGGGCCTCGCTCGGGGAGAGTGCTCGCAAACTGGCCTTTGAATCAGCTGGGGAGTTCTTCCAGCGGCAAAGAGCTGGTTCTGCTCAGATCCCCCACAGGCCACAAGCAGATTCCAGCATGGAACCTGTCCCAGGCCAGACTTGCCCAGACATTCCTGGCCTCCGGGGAACTGCCCATGAAGGGGCAGGCTGCGGGAAGTGTGTCCAGACATGCTCAGGCACCTCCCCAGGCTCCTTCCCTGAGCGCTTTTCCCCTGGTGCCTAGGCCTCATTTGAGGCCTACTTGGAGGGGAGGTTTCTGGCAGGGACTCTATCCACACTGCAAGGGCCTGGAGGCCGGATGGCTTGGTCAGAGGGAAGAGGCCAGGAAGGGGGTCGATGTCCAAGGTCTCTTTGGCCCAGAAGCCTCAGGGTAGTAGGGAGAGTAAGTGGCCCACTGTGCCCCTAGGTCGGACCTGCCCCATCACACACAGGCGCTGCTGCTGGGTTTGGCCAGGAGTGGGCCTGACAGACTCTGGCTCACCCAAGGTCTCTGACAATGTAGGGGGCAGGAAGAGACGTGTTCATGTGGTTCTGCCTTGGCCTGGGTGTGTGGACTCTTGCTTTGCACTTCCCTGTGACCAGGCACTCTGTGCTCCAGGCTCTTGCTGTGTGAAAACAGCCCATGCCAGCACCTCCCCTCTAAGTAGGCCTAAAATTAGGTTAAGCTCAGGGGAAATGCGCTAGGGGTAAGAGCATGGGGAGGCGACCAGGCATGTCAAGACACACACCCTGCAGCCTGCCCCTTCATGGGGCAGGAGCCCCGGAGGCCAGGGGGGGTCTGGGCAAGGCTGGCCAAGGACAGAGGTCTTGCTGGGTGCTTCCCATGGCCTGTGGGGACTCTGAGCAGAACCGGCCCTTTCCCGTGGGAAGACCACCCCAACTGCCTGCAAAGGCCGGTTTGCAAGCATTCTCGCCAGACTGCTGCCGCTCCCTGACGAGGGAGGCCTGCTTTTCCCGCAAGTCGCGCACTCTGCTCTTAAGCCCGGGAGAAAAGCGCTTCGGGGTGGTCCTTTCTCTGGGCCCTTGCCCCTGAGCCTGGAGTCAACCTTGGACATCCACATTGCCAGGAAGAGGCAGAATCACATGCACACGTTTGTTCCTGCCCGATGCACCTTCCGAGGACTTGTTTGAGCCAGAGTCTGTCAGACATGTCCTGCGCAGCCCCAGCAGGACTGCCTGTGTGTCAAGGGGCAGAGATGATCTAGGTGCAGAGTGGGCCTCTTGCTTTCCCACCTTGCTGGAGGCTGCTGGGACAAAGTGGCCTTGGGCATAGACACACTTGCTCCGCATGTCCAAGTGACCAGCCCGTCGGAGCTCCAGGCTCTTGCTGTGTGAAAACAGCCCATGCCAGCTTCTCCCCTCCGAGTTGGACTCAAAAGAAGCCTATGCCAGGGGAAATATGCTAGGGGGTAAGTGACTGGGGAGGCGACCAGGCATGTCTAGACACACACCCCGCAGCCGGCCCCTTCATGGGGCAGGAGCCCCGGAGGCCAGGCAGTCAGGGCAAGGCTGGCCAAGGACAGGGGTCTTACGGGGTCCTTCCCATGTCCTGTGGGGACTCTGAGCAGAACTGGCCCTTTCCCGCAGGAAGACCTCCTCAACTGCCTCCAAAGGCCGGTTTGAAAGCATTCTCGCCAGACTGCTGCTGCTCCCTGCCGTGGGAGATCTGCTTTTCCCGCAAGTCGCGCACTCTGCACTTAAGCCCGGAAGAAAAGCGCTTCGGGATGGTCCTTGATCTGGGCCCTTGGCCCTGAGCCTGGAGTCAAGCTTGGACATCCACAGTGCCAGGAACAGGCAGAATCACATTCATACGTTTGTTCCTGCCCCCTGCAACTTCCGAGGACTTGGTTGAGCCAGAGTCTGTCAGACCTGTCCTCCGCAGCGCCAGAAGGACTGCCTGTGTGTCAAGGGGCAGAGATGATCTAGAGGCAGAATGGGCCTCTTGCTCTCCCAGCTGCCCTGAGGCTGCTGGGCCAAAGAGGCCTTGAGAATCCACACACTTTCTCCGCACTTCCCTGTGATCAGGCCGTCTGAGCTCCAGGCTCTTGCTGTGTGATAACAGCCCATGCCAGCACCTCCCCTCCGAGTAGGCATTAAATAAGGCCAAGCACAGGGGAAATGCGCTAGGGGGTAAGGGACTGGGC